>NW_027282175.1:0-104501 GCF_046629955.1 Centroberyx affinis | reverse complement strand
TCAATCACACCTACACTCAACAGCATTCTGCCCGGCAAGCATTAAATGAGGCGGCGAGGGAGAGCTGCTGTCAAGGTTTGGTGCGCGCCCGAGACGTCGGAGGGGAAGCAGATGCATATGCGCTGGTGGTTTGACGCCCGCGGCGCAAAAGCTGTGCGTGAACTCGAGTGTGCAGATGGACGATAACATACACATAGAGGGAGCGTATGGTGGGAATGAGCGGAGAAGGTCGGGTGACTGAATGTTTGTCAGAGGAGGAATGTTGTGCGCATTATGGGGAAAGAGAGGGTGCTTCCTTAAGAGTGTGTCACAGGGGTGTGTAGAGGGAGAGACGGGGGGGGGGGTGTGTGTGTAGGTGTCCAACTCACTGGTCTGCGGGCTGCGGGGCTTGGCTCCCAGGTACGCCAGGTTGACGTTGGCCTTCCTGCCGTCAATGATGGGGTTGGCGTCTTTGCACGCCCGCTCTGCTGCCCCCCTGTCCGTCATGGTCACCTGTTGGGAATGTGACAGCATTACCGACAATACGCATGAGGAAATTTAACTAAAGGCCCCATGAAATGAACTCCCGTTACTTTTACTTCTTGGAAAACACAGTATCTTTAACGGTGACCTCATGCTGCACTAGTAGGCGTACATTTCTAAGCAATAAAACCATCAGATTTTTGAACAATCCCACCCCTTCGCACCCGTCCCATCAAATAAAACTGCCTTTCTCTCCCTGACCCATATTCCATTGGTTTAGACTTTTGAATGATCCCTCACTGCATTATGTCCCACCCCAACATTCAACAGGAAATGCATCAAATTAAGAAAGTTAAGATGCCGTTTCATGGGATCTTTAAAATATTTTTTTTTCAACACATGGCTTCTGAAAGCCACTCTTTCCCAGCATAGATGGACTGATTCCAACATGAGCGCTCAGATGAAGAAACAGACCCAGAGCAGGCCGCCCTGAGGGACCCGCTGTCCTCATCTCTCCTCAAATGAATCATTCAGTCTTCTTTTTTTTTTGGGAGGGGGGGGGGGGCTAAATGTGCAAGGAAGAGCCAGCTCCACCACATGAAGGGAGTGATCGGGGTGTTAAAACCCTCGGCTGTGTCTAAGGTCTGTGTGCAACATGATAAACTGATAAATAAGTGTCCTTTACTGCGGCGGTGTGGGCCGGTATGTAGGAGGAGGTTGGGTTTTTTTCTTCCTCAGACTGGGCCGCCGAGGAGGAGATGCTGCAACCTTGACCTAGCTTGAGGGGGTGAGTTGAGGAGGAGTGGGCAGATAGCAGTGGGAAGAGGTGGTGGAGGTTAAAACACACACACACTCACATATACAGGGCACATTCATTACACTCCTCTAAGTGCAGCTACACACTAAATGAGGTGAGGCAGAGCTGAACACGCAAGCTGCCGAGAGCGCCACCAAGCCAGACGCCCCACACAAACCGGGACACTAGAAACAAAAGCTGCCACGCTCGCTTTCGTTTCGCAGCATCGGACTCTTATGCAAACGGTGGCGGCGGACGCTTTGAATTGCTGGGTTTCAAGAAGCCGCTCTGGGAATTAGACCGCTAAGGGAAGTCAGGGATGAAATGGGCAGACTGTCCAAGAGGGGAGGAGGGAGTGGGCAACCCAACACACACAGGACCGGTTGGTGTAACTCATTCGCATGGCTATGGACAGATAGGGATAATATGAACGCCTTTACATCAATCCAATGCCCATCTCCTTCTCTTTGCATCTCTCTCTCTCTCTTATAACCAAGCCAAGAGGGGGATGGGCTGTTGTGGAGGAAGTCAAAATGAAACTACTGCAGCCTTATCTTGCAGAGCCAACTGACATGTCACACCTCTGTGAACAAGAAGGGCCTACCTTCTGCTTTCTCTTTCTTTCTCCCCCCCCTACCCCCCTCTCTCACTCTCACACACACACACACACACACACACACACACGCAGGAAAGAGAGAGGTAATCTATCCACAGCTGCAGCTTAGACCAACTTAAATGTACCTATATGTGTGCATGTTGCTGCACACAGAGCTACACAGTGTTTGTGTGTGTGTGTGTGTGTGTGTGTGTGGAGGGGGTGCGCACGCCCAGTTGTGCTTTGGGACTGGAGAGATAATTGATGACACCCTTATAAGAAATAACCTACTACTCACGCTTAAGCATGTGACTGCCACCACCAGACACACTGCACATGGCTGCTGGCTGAACAAAGTGCCAGTGTATAAACCCTCCAAGACCCACACTCTTTAACCTGCAGAAAAAAACCTACAGTCCTATAATCCATTTTAGAAGGATTCTATAGGAATACTGAATGTCATCGTGGTACCATAGGAGATAAACAATTCAATTAAACGCGATAAAGTCACAATAAACTCAATTTTGGGTGCCACATGCTCGTTTTTCACCAGGGTTTACATTCAGTCTGCAGACATGAATTGGGTTTTGGTTTGTAAATTGAACACACATCTTAAAAATGAATCAAAAGAAATGTGAAGGGGGGATTTATTTAAAGGAACTACACCTTCACTTTCCTTTTCTCAGTTAGAAAAATCAGAGTGGCTGGTAAACCTCTATTCAGAAATTGGCTGATTTTCCAGAAGCCAACGTGACGCAGGACTGGACTTTGTGCTCTGTTTTTTTCTTTTTCTTTATCTATCTATGAGTCTAAACTCACATGTAAGCAGGCATCGTTTACAGCACAGGACCCCGTGTGTTACAAGACTGAACTTACGAAGCCGTATCCTCTGGATTTGCCCGTCTGCCTGTCCGTGATCACCACGGCCTCGTCGATGTCCCCGAAAGTCTCGAAATATTTCCGAAGTGATGCGTCGTTGGTGTGATAAGGCAATCCCCCGACAAAGATCTTGGTGTAAGTTGTGTCTTTCTCTATGGTGGGGTGCATTATCTCTAACGCTCCCCCGACGAGCTGCCCTAGAAACACCGGTGAACTCATTCGGATGGGGAAAAAAACCCAGAAGAGAGTAAACCGGGGTAGTCTTCAGGTGGCAGTGGGTGAAACTTTTATCCAGCAGTAGGCTACTGTAGGAAGACAACTGAAGCTCCTCGTTTTCGGCTTAATTGTCTACCGCGTCTGCAAGGGGGCTACAATATTAATAAGACGTCCATGAGTAGCCTGTAACACGCAGCCTCCCCTGAACGCACAGCAGGCTGGTCTACCCTCCTGACAGGTGTCTCGGATCCCCTTGTCTCGCGTCCCGGAAAAAAAATAGTCTTTATATCTCCAGTAGACGGGTCTTAGATGCGCCCACTCCCCTCTCTGTCCAATAGACGAGAGGTGCGTCTTTTCCATCGGCGCATCCCACCTCCTGCTCCACCCTCCCGCTGCCACACACACAAAGGAAACCCCCACTTGAGAGCTACAGTAGTTCACTTTTGCCTATTCGACTTCAACTAATCTCAAGCTCAGCTAATCAAGCTCAGCTAATATTTGAATATTTGCTGTCTAGAGCAGGGAACTTGCTTTCCTGTCGAAACCCCCCAAATAGATCCATTTGATAGACTCTGTCCCAAGGAGCCCATCTGAGAAGATTGTTGTTATTTCATAGAGAATTATGTAACTGTCTGCACTGTAGGTGGGGAGGAGGCAGTGATCAAAACAGACTAACAACCAGTGAAATAACTGACTTGGAATTCTTCCTAATTTTGCTGGAGACCCATGGGAACCAGTGAAAGACAGACAGACAGACAGATAGATAGATAGATAGATAGATAGATAGATAGATAGATCAAACATCAAATTCCATGAATTTTCGAACACTTTCAAGGTTTCAAATTCTAGGACTGAAAGTTGGCATGTTTTAGGGTGAAATTCAAGAAATCCTGGTGAAGTCGTTTAAAAACTGAACACAGCTGCTATAGCAACAGAAATACCCATCAGAGGGAAGTGTTGATCCGGGGATGGAGAGAGCTGAGGCATATTGATGAATTCAGTATTCCATTTCTTTTTAATAAAAACGAATCAAATACTTTCAGGGTCATCCATTCATTTTCAAAAACTTTTAAGGCTTTATTTTATTTCTCTCAAATCCACAATCTTTCGAGGCCAGATAGATAGATAGATAGATAGATAGATAGATAGCTAGATAGATAGTTTACAGTTGCAGAAAAGAACCTTCACTGAAACAAATAGCTGTTGATTGGCTGCCATGGCATGCATGAGCCAAACAGGACCATAAGGAGAAGAGAGAGGAAACTGGGTTGATTAAATGACAAAAGCACACACAGGGGGTGACCAGTTACAGGAAACAAATAGCAGATGAAAGGTAGGGCCACACACACACACACCTACTATGAGATGTTTTGTTTTTCCTTGTAGCAGCAGATTGTATCCTCATTTTGAAGATTTGTTGTCATTTGCTCATTTTACTTCTAAGGATTTGTTGCTCAGATGGCCTTCACACCTCAAATCGTCTCCACACTTCAGTTACACCCCCCACCCCACCTCTCTTTCTCTCTCGCACTCTCTCACACACACACCCACACACACACCTTTCCCAGCCTCTCTCACCTCTGCCAGCCTAGTTCACGCAGACTGGCAGTCTCCACTCATCATCATTAATACTCAGATGAGAAGAACCTCCTGTTCCTGATGCTGAACTTTTTACCTGCAGCCTCCCGGCTCCTGAAGACACCTAAATTCGCTTTCTGCATCCTGCCAGCTGAGGTATATTTATAATCAAATCTTACACAAGAGAAAAGACAGCAAAGACAGTGTAATGTTTAAATATAAATTTGTATTTACATCAATATTAACATCAAGAAACAAGGTAAGAAAAAAATGCAATAGTAATTTACATCCTGTAATAATGACTGTATATTTCCCCAATGTGTTATATTTTCATCACCTCTTTTCATTAGATCTAAACAACAATGCATTGAGAGGAGATCTTTTTTCCTTTAAATCAAAAACACAGACAACAGTTCTTTTTGAATAGTTGTAAGATTAATGTTTTTCATATTCTTCATTGAGACTGTAAATTAAAAAACAAAAGGAAAAAAAAAACACTCCAAGCTATTATTCTGAGACATAATGACATCAAATCATGAAACCCCCTTTCCATAAAACAGCTTAGAAAATCTCGACATTCTCTTGTGAAATAACCATTTCCAGCACCACAATTCAACTGGCCGTTAAGTTCTATAGAAAGGAAGAAACAATCACAAACAAAACTCAAACCACCTCAGCAGAACCAGACTCATCTCTACTCTATGCCATATGGATGGGAATATAATATTATGCAATTAAACATACTTAGTTCAATGTGTATTATACGTTATGTGCAACAGTAAATGCACACACGAGCACTTGCACCGTCTACATCAGGAACTGTTTCTAAGCACTGCAGAATGACAAACAAAAATCTTTGGATTGAGCATGTCTTCGAAGGTAGATTTCTCAACAAAAGCTTCACAGAAAATAGAACAAAAATAAAGGCAAACTCAAATGTCGACAGAAATGATGGAAAATATCCAACAAGGGACCGATGAGTAATTAACTTCCCCCTTGTTGTGTTGCTTCCATCAGGATTAACAAACCAGAAACAACTCAAGACTTATGGACAGTTCTGCGTTTCCATAGTCTCACATCTGATCCAAACCCCCCCCCGCTGAGGCTGAAAGACCTTAGAGTAGGTTTGTTTATGACCGATAGTATGATCAATATTGTCAAGTCACTATCAAATAGCAAAATACAAAGCACAGAAATCTCAGGGATGAAACTCAAGTCACACATGGAAGCATGAGGTTCAGTCTAGAAATATCAACCCACACACTGGTAAGACACCCGGGCCCCTAGAAGCCTAACACAATCATGTGTCAACTCTTTTATATAGGCATCTTTTGTGTTTTTGTTTTCTTTTTTGTCAAAAAAAAAAAATAGATATAAAAAAAATTACATGTTCACTCACTAGCACCTCTATAGCTAAGACTATGTCCTTGGGAAAAAAAAGGAAATTTATGATTTGAAGATCACAAATTAAAAAGTGCTTTCTGGGAGAATGAAAGTGGCAGTATTAACTTTCTGAAAGAAATCTACAAGTATTGGTTAAAAAAGGAGGCCCTTCCTTTTCCACCAATGGCTGAAGTATTGAAGTATTGAAAATAAAAGCTGACCTATGACAGAATAAGAAAATTACACTTTAAATATCAAGCCTTACAATCTGTGCAAAAACAGTATGTGACCTACAAAAGCATATATATATTTATATATAGTACATTTGAAGCTTATTTACAATTCATATTCACAGACAAAAGGAAAAACTCCAAACAAGACATCATATCTAATACTGCAGTACCGTCACTTTGAGTAAATGATGCTTCAACTTTGTCCTCAGAGGGAAGCCAAGAGGAAGGATTATTGCTAGAAATCTGCATACCTACATTGAAATCTAACAAACACTTTCTTTTACAGTGTGAATTACTATAGGCATCAATTTCACAATTGGCAATCGATTTCATTTCTGCACTAGTAACATTGTAAATTGGTATACGGTAACCAAAATATCTGCAACATTATGCTTTAAAAATTACACCTCAATTCTAAAATGATCACCTTATGAATTTGTATAAATATAACAGGAATTTTGCACAATAAGGAAGGTCTGTTTGTTTCAAGAGTGTTCTTAAAAGGGCTTAAAAATTGTTATGAATGAAGGTATCTCCCTATAATAAATCAGTACACTGTAGAAGAGAGCGTTGGATAAAATCTGTGCTTACTGCCTTTCCACTGGTTACCAATTTAGAACAAAGATCATCATGGTTACCCATTTCCAATCAACAGCCCCCCGATCTCAGAGAAGAAAACTTGGAGAACACACACAAAAATAAACAGTAATGTTTGCTGTTATGCATTAATTCTTGGGTAAAGGCCTCTATGACCATGAAATATTGCCACAATCCTTTTTCGACGATGGCCTTTCCTTAAAGTGCAATCACAGCCAACAAGTAATTCAGTCGTACCTTATAGCCAACAGCATCCTGGAGGACCATTGATGTGCTACTGTTTAATGACATTCATGTGAGTGCCACAACCTGATGGCTCGTCGTCTGGAGCCACGTGTATCTCTGAACACCAGGAGGCTTATTTACACAGAGATCCTCCAGGAGCGGCACTGACGCACCGGCTAAACATCCCATGAAGTTCGGAAACAGAGAGAATTCCAATTCGACCACAGCTTCATGGTACATTCGACAAAAGGGGAGGATGTCTTTACATGTTTGTCCGTGTTCAAGTCTATGATCCGCGTTGTTCCCAAGTGCGTGTCTGCCTTCATTCGGTTTGGTCCAGCGAGTGGCGTGTGTGTGTGTGTGTTTACTGAGGCACACACCACTCATAAAAGAGAGGAATATCGAACTACATCAGTCTAAGAGAGGAATTACAGAGTTGTCTATCTGATCCTTTTAGGGTTTGTGTGTGTGTGTGTGTGTGTGTTTGTGTTTGTGTGTGTGTATGTGTGTGTGTGTGTGTGTGTAAACATGTGTCACACTGTCTCTGATTCTTGTGAGCGCTGTGTATGTTCATGGATGCTGTATGTATGTATGAGTGTGTGTCAGTCTGTCTGTTTTCCTCCGGCTGTGAGACTGCCATTACTGGCCTTGAGTCCAAAGGAAGAGCGCTCCCCCAGCTGGCGGGAGTGCAGCACTACACACAGACACACACACACACACCGCCTGCTCCGCCACACACTCCAGCGCTGCAGTCATGTCATTTCTCTGAATGGGGATCACAGTGAGTCATAAATGCTTCTGTCACAACGCTCAGCAATATTTCTGGGGAGAGAAAAAAAATGAGTGAGTTGTGTATGAAGAAAGAAATGTTCATGCATGCAACACTGATCAAAGTAAAGTATATACCCAAACAAACATCAGGACGTTTCCCACTGCATACCTGATCAGGCCCCATAGGCATGCGTCCCATCACCATTGGGTTCATACCCATCTGCCCCCCCATCTGGCCCATGTGGCCTCCTCCTCCGCTGGCCGGCATGCCCCCGTTCATCATCATGCCCCCGTACTGGCCTGGATTCCCCTGCTGCCCGAACTGCTGCTGCCCTGGGGCCCCCTGCTGTCCAAACTGCTGCTGGGGGTACGAACTGGTGAAGGAGAGAGAGACAGACGGAAAGGAAGGAGGGTTTAATCGTACGCACTCACCAGAAACAAGCTGGAAGCCTACAGTGCATACATTTCACCTTGACATCATATGACAACATGGTTTAACTGTAGCTGCAGTAAAAGTAATTCGTTTGATTTCACTGTATAACACAATCCTGTATGTTGCACAAACCTGTTGCGTCCCATGCCCCCCTGTGACCAGCCTTTCATCTCTGCGCCCTGGTACATGGGACCGCCCTGCGGGTGCTGTTGCATCATGGGGTTCTGAGGCCCCAGGCGGCCTGACATCATGGCATTAGGAGGACTGCCGCCTGATGGGCCAAAGGAGGGGTCTCCCTGCTGACCCATAGCTGAGGAGATAATTCATCTAGCCTCAGCTCACACTTCAAATCCAAACAAGCTAATATGCAAACACACACATATAGACACATGATAGTTGTGGAGGGTTTGGAGCGATAGAGAGCCTGATGGCAAGGGGATTGGATATGGGCAGTTCTCTGTAAAATTTACTTGTTACAAATAAATAGATGTTAGATATTGGAGTTTTTAAGTTTTGCCCCTGCCTTCTAAATGCCCATGAAAAGCAAAGTGAAATCACACCCAAAGCCCATGCTGTGTGAGCGACATCCACACTCTCCATGCAGTCCAAAGACTCACCACCAGGGGGCAGCAGTATTCTGTTGGCTGCCTGGCTTGACAGACTCACCATAGTTCCCGCCATAACCAAACTGCTGGGGGCCAGGTTGGCCCATGCTGGGCCCTCCCATGGGGTTGTCCATGCCACCAGGGGCCGTGACGTTTGGAGGCGGACTGAATCCTCCGGCTGCAGCCGCCGCTGCTGCCGCCTGCTGTTGTTGCTGCTGCTGCATCAGCAGCATCATCCTCTGCCTCCTCATCTGCATGGTGACCATCTCCCGGCTGCGCTGAGCCATCATCTGAGCATTCAGGAAGCCAGGCTGGGCAAGATGGACAACACACAGTCAGAGGGGGTCGGGGGGGTCTGTGGGTGAGGATATACGGGTGTGTATGTCCACTAGTGCAAGTGTGTGAGCTTGTGTGTGCATAGATTCTGTTGTCTACCTGGCCTCCCATGCCAGGCTGCATGCCTGGCCTCATGCCTGGGTTCCCTCCTGGGTTCTCCATCTTCATGGCCATGCCCTGCCGCGTCTGATTCATAAACTGAGAAAGGAAAGAGAACAGTCATGAGATGGATGTGCAAATGTTATTCCAAGAGTGTTTGTGTCACATGCAAACTGACCAAGCAGTGACCTCCCTCTATTCATACCTGTTGTCCCTGCAGTCTTTGCTGCAGCTGGAGCCTCATGGGCTTGGTGGCGCTCATCATCCTGGGTCTCATCATGTTGGCACGGGGGTGTCCCATGCCCCCCATTCCACCCATGCCAGGGAAGCTGCCGCCCTGGCCCATCTGGGACAGCATGGGCCCAAAGCCCCCCTGTTGGGGCTGGCCCTGCATGGGGTTCCCCCCGTATGCAGATTGCATAGCCATGGCTGGCGGGCCGGGGTAACCCTGTCCGTAGAGGGGCTTCTGGTCGAGCACCATGGAGGGGTCCTGACCTGGGAAGGGCTCCAGCTGCTGCTCTGCTCCTTGGCTCTGTGGCAGACAGGGGAGAAGACAGGAGAAGAGAGAGCTCTGTCAAAATTCTCCATCTAATTGATTCATTTCCTATTCGTTGGCTCTGTAATTGACTTTTCCTTAGCGGTACAGACGGATCCCTCTGGGCCCATCTATCTCTCTTAATAGAAAGAAATGGTCTGCACATTGTGACTCATGATTGAAATATTTAATGCACAGGTGTATTCAATGCACAGTTATGAGTCATGGCATGCAGACCATTCGTTTCTGTCATTAGATTACTTATGAGGATCTAGTAGAGCATAGAGCTGAGTGTGTTGCTAATCCATCCATCTCCTCCTCTGACCTACCTGGCTGACAAGGTCGGGGATGCCCAGCGCTCGGTCTATCTCCTCCAGAGCGATGCCATCCGTGTTGTTCAGCAGAGAGTCCAGCTGGTCCAGCAGCGCCCGCTCGTCGCTCTGACCCTCACTGGTGGTGGGAGGCACCAGGAGCTCATCCAGGGCGTTGCCGAACTGACGCCTTAAACACACACAATCACTCACTATAAGGTTCAGCAGAGACTGCTTACTCAGCTCAATGCAGTTCATTAGGAAAGAATTTGGACAATCTTGATGTTGCGCTGACCTGTTACCCTCCATGCCCATCACAGTGTCTGGCCAGGAGGGGGACTGGTTGGGCTGGCCCTGCTGGCTGAAGGGGCTCATACCCATGCCCATGTCCCCAGAGCCACCTACACACACACACACACACACACACACACAACACAACACAATACACCTTAAGTGAGACATTTCATTTCAACAGATGCAGGTAGTTACAAGCCATAGCTAAAGCACTCACAATGTTACTTGTCTTTCTTTATGCCTGTTAGCATTACAGACTCTTAGCATTGTTTTTTGTAATAACAATAGCAGTGACAGGCAAATATATAATATTCGAAATGACTAACATCATGTCCGGAGCCCAAAAATACAAAATAGATGTTTGGTTTGTTTTCACCAATAATCTAAAAATAAGTGATTTAAAATGGATATCTGAAATTGGGTAGGTGTGCACCTAACATATTTTTTCCTGTATTTTCCCGCTTATCCCTGCCTCTTGCTGTGTATCTATAAACAGTGGTGCTTATGATCACTTCTCCTACACAAATATCATACTGTAACTATTCACTGGCAACCAGTACAACAGACGTACCCATATCCATGAGCTGCTGCTGCAGCATAGACCTGGTGCCAGGTACGCTGTTGGAGCGGCTGACCATGGGCCCTCCCATCATGCCCTTGCTGTTGTTATACTCCATGCCTGGGCGGATCATGGAGGGGTGTCCTGCTGAGCCCACGGGGCTGGCGCTGGAGCGGGGCATCCCCCACTCCCCTGACCCTCCCATGGGAGACCTCTGGGGAACCATGCCTCTATTCATTGGTCCTGTTGAGGCATAAACAACAGATTTGCATGAGTCACTATCATGATGACAGCATCTGGTTTATTCAACCTATTTCATCAATCAAAACAATGAATGAATCAATCAATCTTTAATGTTTGCAGATTATCAGAAGAGCAACAACCTACAGCAAATTCCAATATAGTTGAGGATCAAAGTTGAGGCATGCATACTATGAGAATAGTGCAGAGAGAGAGCTACAGAGGTGAATGAGTGGGAAGTGAGAGAAATGATTAAATCAGTTACTTGTTCCCACGCCTCTTGGACACACACCCATGTTCCCTGGGTAGCCGTCTGGGCTGCCCATCATGTTCTCCTGCTTGATAAGCATGGGGCGTCTCCCCGGTCCTCCCGGCCCACCAGGGGGCTTCCCGTCCATGGACATGGCCCTCTGGAAGGGCCCGCGAGGCCCGGGGCCCATGCCTGGACTCCCTGTACACACACAAGAAGAGAACAAAAACCCATTGGTTCACACACGTCTCTGTCTTCCCCAGGAACAGGGAGTACAATGTCTGTGTTGCATGTATCCGTCAGTTCTGGTGTCGGTCTTGGACCTTGAACCACTTACCCTGCAGACTGTCGTCAAGGCAACCCTGGGGTTTGTTTCCTGTGTCGTTAGCCCCTCCAGCTCCAGCCTGATCAGGGTAGAAGTCAGAACCAGAACCCCTCAGACCTCCCAATATGGACTCCAGGTTCTCCAGCTGACAGAAGACAAATGATAATAACCCAGTCAATCACTGCAATAGTATGATAAGTTTGGACACACACATTTTTCTTTATTCTTACTATTTTTCACATTTTTGAATAATGCTAAATACATAAAAACTATGAAATAACACAAATGGAATTATGCAGTTACCAAAAAAAGTGTTAAACAAATCAAAACTATATTGTATTTTAGATTCTTTAAAAGTAGCCATCCTTTGCCTTCATGGAAAGGCAAAGGTTTTCATTCTTTTTCATTCAAATTCATACATAGGCATCAACTTCACTATTTATAATGGCTGAAAAAAACATTTAAGCATAAGCCTTAGGATCAAAATGGCTTTAAGATAATGAAAAAGCTGTCCAAACCTTTGACTGGTAGTGTATGTCAATCAATAACTGAACTATTACAGTTAATTATTCAATAACCAAGCCGCAATCCTACCTCGTCAGGTGGCTCAGACTTAATCTTGCTCTCAGGATGTTCTGGTGTGGGGCCGGGGCCAGATCCGGGGCCGCTCCTCGGAGGGCCGCCAGCGGCCCCCGGGGGTCCCTTTCCATCCAGCTCTTCAGGCTTGGGCTTGACATCCACTGGCTCTTTGGAATCATCCTTGTTGAGGAGGTAGTGGAGGAGGGCGTGGGTCTTCTCCTTCTTCGGGCTATGCTGCTCCTGCTTGGGCTCAGTGATTGTCCCGGCCCCTGGTCCTGGTCCCGGTCCTCCTGTCCCAACCTCACCTCCCTCCTGGCCCCCCAGTGACACCTTCCCTGTGGCCTCAGCTGTGATCTTAGCTACTTCATCTGGGGTATTGCCATTCTGAAGAAGCTTGTGGAGGATCTTGTGCTTCTCCTGCAGTGAGGCTGTGTAGTGGGCTGATGACAGCGCTGCTGACACGCCTCCCGGCCCTGTCGCCTGGCCTGGGTTAGTGGAGGCTGAAGAAGAGGAGGACACTCCAGTAGACGAGGGGCTGGTCATGCCTCCAGTTGGGTCCTTGCTGTCTGAACCTGCAGCAGTGTTGCTACTGGTTGGTGGGGGTGGAATAGGAGGGCCAGTTGGCCCAGTGCCGCCCATTCCCAGCTCCTCGGTTGGGGAAGTCAGCAGCTGAAGCAATTTCTTATGACCCTTGCTGTCTGGCACCCTCCGAGGGGGTTCAGAGCTGGCCACCCCCGCCTCACTGCTCCCCTCTCCAGGCTCTTTAGTAGCTGTAGCCGCCTGGCTGTCTGGTCGGTCTCCAGAACTCTCAGCCTGGGGATGCTGATGGTGGTGGTGGTGGTGCATGGGGTGGTGGTGATCGCTGGGCCCAGACCCTAAGCCTCCTGCTGGGCTTTTGGAGCCATCTTGGCCTGGCTTGGCTGGCTGACTGGGCTGGGAGGAAGAAGAAGAGGAGTGGATGCTGGGGGAGCTGTCTGGTTTGTGGGCTGGCGAGGGGGATGTGAGGGTGGAGGGGAGGGAGCTCCCGACTCCTTCACTGATGGCTTGCAGGGCGTTGAGGGAGCTGCTGGAGAAGGTGGTGGTACTCCCTCCACTTCCTCCGCCACTGCCAATACCGCTCATAGGAGAGTGTATGCCTGGTATAGAAAAAAAGAAATCATTAACAGACTCTTAACATCTGAGATTCAATCAACACAAACAAACAACAAGTAGTCAATCATTTCAGAAATGATACCAATGCTAAATGACAGAGCTATGATTCTCATTGACTTACCTCCAGGAGAGAACTGGCTGGCACCCATCTTCGGACTCCCTCGGTTCCGGGGCGACATCAGGAGGCCCTGCTGGGGGCCGCCCATGCGGGGGCTTCCTGAGGGGCTGTTCATGCCGCTCAGCCCGAACCCACCACTGCTCTGAAACGGGGGCTGCTGTGGGTGCTGCTGCATGCCTTGGACCGGGTGATTCATCGGACCCATCTGATTCATCTGATTCATATGCCCCATCTGATTCATCTGGCCCATTTGATTCATCTGCATCATGCGGTTGCCTATGCCTCCACCACCTCCACTTGCACCTCCTCCGTTCCCTCCGTACATGGAACCGCCGCCTCCCATCGGCCCCATATGGCCCATGTGGCTCTGCTCGCTCATGCCAAAGCCCCTGTTCATACCTCCCATGCCCCCCATGCCCATCCCCCCGCCGGTGTTCATGTTCATCTGGGCATTTGGGTTGGGGCCTCCCATGCCCTGCTGCCTCATAGCGTTGGGCATCATGCCCCCACCCTGGGCTGAGCGATAACCGTTTGGCTCCCTGTGTAGGAGAAGAGAAAAAAAAGCACAAGGTTTAAAAAAGGTCTATTAAGGCAAAAACCTTGAAAATACACATTCCTCACAATAATGCCTCTCAGACTGTAGATGCTCAGCACGACTGGAACTAAAATAACAATTGACTTTTTGGTGTGGAGTCCTCTCATTGTTCACTAGATGCCAGTGGATCTGATTGTCTGATAATAAAAGCTACTTCAGCTATTTGTGTGTTGCGTGAATACCCAGGCAATATCTTACAGTTTTGTAGCAGGTGTATGTTGTGAATAAATGACACGTGTGTGTGTCCAATTCTGACCTCTGGAGTAGGTGAGTGGAGATGAAGCCTTGTGGCTCGTTGCTCATGGGGTGACGGTACAGCTTGCTCTTGGTCTGGGCTGTGACTGGCGTGCCGTCGGACAGAGAGAAACGGTACAGCGGCGTCTCAGCGTGACCCTGCAGAAAGGCTAGGCAGACAAATATAACAATAGATTTTCACCACAAAATACTCATCCATCACTGCCTTTATGCTAAGACAAACTCTCCATGATTACAATGAGGATCAATGTCGTAGCACTCAGGCAATCCTATTCATGAGATCAATAATGAAATAATGCATGAGGTGTGCGTGTGTGTGTTTCTGCATGACCCACCCTCATGGTAGTGGCGTTTGTGTGACCACGGCTGTCCATCGCTGTGCTGGAGGAACATCTGAATGCAACGCCTCAACAAATCCTCCCAGCCTGGACGCATGGAGGCACGCAACGAGTTCTGGTCGATCTGGATCAACTTACCTGCGGGGAGGACAGGAGGGGGAAGAGCGGTGAGAAGGAAACAAGGAGAAGCAAGAAAGAGGAGTTTAACTATGTCATGGCTATAAGAATTAATGGTGTGGTCGATTACAACTTCTGTGCTGATTTAGTCCAAGTCTTCAGGTTAAGCTGCTCCTCACCTGACAGCTCATGCCTGGTATTGAAACTCTCCGTTCTTTCCACAGCTGTCACACGACGGGCCACACAGATCATACATGACTGAAGGTCTGCAGGTGGAGAAGTGTATCAGTAATGTTGAGAAATTACATATTTAAAGTTTTAGCAATTTCATTAAATTTGCTAATGTTAAATTCATCCGTTAATGCCTACATGCAAACGCTCATTCAGAGCTCAATTGTATGGTAAAGCTTATTAAACACTCCACAAAATGTGATTATGACTATGTATTCATTATTTTGGAGGTGCTTTTAGTGTTTTAAATGAATTATGAATGTACTTGTATGTTTTGTAATGTTGGATGTTTTTAATTGTCAAAAGCCTAACCAGGGACAGGGGTTGCAAATTAGCTTAATCTACAAACCCTATATGCAGGTGTGTCACATGTCAGTGTGTAACAATGTCAAATTGTATTGTACACCTTTTTAGATAAACACATAAATAAAATCAATAAAACTTTAATTTGGTGTGTGAATCTGTGTGTGTGGGTGTGTACCTTCCCCCTCCTCTATCATGGCCTTGGGCTGGGTGAGGGCAAAACACTGCATGGTCTCGTAGCGTGGGCCTCCTGGCCCCTCCTCCATGGGGCCGTGGGCGTGGCCAAACTTGACCAGCATCCGGCAAGTGAAGGTGTGGCTCTTCTGTCGCGCCGCCTCGCCTCCCCACGACACTCCATTTACTAAAGGGAAATAAGAAGGACAAATACATCAGGGGGCGTGCCGGCAGAAATCTAGAGGTGTGAGTGAGCTTATCGAAAACCACAGGAATAAGCACACAACACCTCGGACTTACAAACAGCGCTTCCAGCAAACAGACAGCAGAGACCCACATGCAACTATGAATGGATTGCCTATAATCAGAGAGCACACACAACTTGCACCCCCTGACGGACCCAAACACAAACACACAACAACAAACAAACAAACTAACCACGCTTCAACATGTATTTTCCCTCTTAAATTGAGAAGCAGAAGCCTCCCCTGCCGTTCGGATCCCTGGCTAAATGGACCATGGGATTAATGTAGCCAAGGTGTCGATTTCCAATATCTCTCCCTCTCCGCTCTGCTCTGCAGCGGGCAGAGGCCAGGGACACTCAGCCATCTATCCTCATTTAGGCCCTGACTCCTCATCACGGCACACACGCGCGCTCACACACTCACACACACACACACACACAGGCTGTGAGGGGGTCACCTTCACAGGGGAGAGGGAGGATGAGAGGGAAGGGAGGCAAACTTCAGAGAGAGATCCAACTCTCCCGCAAGGTCTGTGCGAAGCCTTATCGAGCCCAAGGCCTCCAGTTGGCCAGAGGTTTCCGGCTGGCAGGTGCAGGAAGGGTACAGGAAGGGGGGGGGGGGGGGGGGGGGGCAGGAGACCGAGACGCAGGGGGGGCTTAACTGATAGTGAGAGGTGATTTAACAAGGCCTTGGGATTCTCCCCTCCGCGCTGACAGAGACAACACAACACAGTCACTGGGGCCGACATCTCCCCTCAGACACAATTAGCCAACAGTGAGGCAAGACAGAGGGGTCGAAAAACACACTAGCCAGCAACAAAAGCTCACTTTATATTTTGCCTCGTTCTGTGTGTATGTGTCTGCTGTTGTTTGTGCGTGTGTGTC
This sequence comes from Centroberyx affinis, assembly GCF_046629955.1. NCBI lineage: Eukaryota > Metazoa > Chordata > Actinopteri > Beryciformes > Berycidae > Centroberyx > Centroberyx affinis. Next base: position 87,788 of record NW_027282175.1, on the reverse strand, counting down.
TCGGGTGTGTGTGTGTGTGTGTGTGTGTGTATGTGTGTGTGTGTGTGTTTAACTGTAGCTGGCGTGGTCAGCGGTCATCCCACAGGAATGTGCAGCGAGAGCGTATTTCATTCATGGGTCCAAAGATAATGAAGGGGCAGAGCAGCAGAGCGAGACACAATGAGGGGGAGGGTGAGGGGGAAGGAGGGAGGTGGGAGAGAGAGAGAAGGAGAGAAGGAGAGAGAGACAGAGAGAGAGAGAGAGAGAGGGTGAGAGAGAGAGAGAGAGAGAGAGACAGGTTGAGAAACCGACAACACAATATTCATCTTAGTAGGCTGCCATATTAAGTATGAATGAGGTTGAGAAAGAGAGAGTCGAGAGAGGCACCAGGGACGGTAAGACAAAGAGATAGAGGGGAAAAGTAGATAAAGATGAGTATTAAAAGATAAAGAGAGTGAGTGAATGAGGGAGCGTGTGCGAGGGAAGAGGGAGAATAAGTGAGAGAGCGTGTCGATGACATGTCGGAGCCGCCGCTGCTTAGGAACATTACTGCGGAGTTAATCGAGTAGCAGGTTCAGTCGAGCACACATATCCATAATTAATCAGCTTTATAAATAGTGCTCCGTGCACACACTCACGGTCCTACACACACACACACACACACACACACACGCGCGCGCGCGCGCCCAAACAGAGGCTTCAAGAAGCGCAATCCCATTACAGTCATAGGCATGTAAATCTGAACGTACGCTCTCTTTCACACTTGTACACTCATAGAAAATAAAAACATGCACACACACACAGGCATAGGTATACACAATCACACACACACACACACACACACACACACACACAGTGAATTAAGCGGAGGAAAGTGTGGAGGTGCATTATTCAGCAGTAAGTAGTTTCCAGATGGCTGCCATGGGATCTGAATAGAGCTCAGGCCTGTTTTACACTGTCTGGACCACTGAGTGTGACTGACAGCTGCGCTACGCTCTGCCTGCTTAGCGCTGTGTGGGTGGGTGCTCCTGCGCACATGTGTGTTTTGTCAGGTGTGTGTGTGTTTGTGTGTGTGTGTGTCTGTGTGTGTGTGTCTATCTGAAAAGCTCTCATGCACATGAGCAGGCTTCCCAGGAGCTCCTCATTATAGCGAGAGAAGGAGATGGGAAAGGAGAAGCATGAATAAATAACTGAGTGTGTTTATGTTGATGTGTGTGTGTAGTTGTTGTAACCTCTCAAAGTTTGTTTTATACCTCGTCCCTGCGGAAGATGTCAAAGAGGGTTTACTTTTGAGCAGACATACAGCTTTCTCGTGTGTATGTGTGTGTGTGTTTCTCACCGTTGGTCTTGGGCAGGTTCTTGTGGAACTCCTCCCTGTCCTCCTCGTGGAGGATGTTGTAGACACTGGTGTTAATGAGCTCCTCCTGTTTGTACTGCAGGTACTGCGTCACGTTGTCGGACACAAACACGATGCTGCCCTCCCGGTTCACCACAAACAGGAAGCCGTCCAGAGCCTGCGAGCACAGCAACAGGAAGTCACCACCGGCCAATCACACGGCCAAAGGCGGGACCAATCGGCACGGTGAATACAAAGTCCATCGTCCCATGGGTCGGGGTGAAGGGCGGACTCACCTGCAGCAAGAGCGGCCCCAGGTGGTCCTTGTCGATGACCCCCTGTCCTGTGGAGGACACGTCTGACTTCTGGACGTCGTCATCGTTGGAGGAGGCTTTCCCTGTACGAGGGCAGAGGAAGGCAGAGGGCGAGGGGGGGAAATGCATTACAGCGTCATGAAAAAAACACAGCAAAAAACAGCCATTTCCAGTCCAGCTGCCCGCAAACGGAGTGAAGGAAGAGCGAAGGAGAAACGCAAGGTGAGAGCAGAGATACCTGAAAACTACAGTAGAGCTGCCAGTCGTTCACTGAGCGAGCCGTGCCAGCAGGGGGCAGCGTTTCTCAACCTTCCCTTTTTTTGATTAAAACTACAGGTGAGGAGGGAGACGGACGGAGGCAGGTTTCTCTGAGGAGTCTGTCAGGAGGAGTAGAGGGCTGGGTGCATGTGGAGCAGGTAGCAGCCGTCCTCATGCTTTATATTCAGTGTCAGACTCTGAGGGACTGTCTGGTAGGCTGGGGCTGAGAGAGAGAGAGCGAGCGAGCTAGAGAGACTAAGGAAGCTGTAATGGTGCAGGGGCAGGAGCTAAGGCACCTGAATTAATGGAGGACTGAGGCTGGGAGAATGAGAGAGAGAGAGAGACAGAGAGAAAGAGAGAGACAGAAAGGACCGGGGCTGTGGACGGGGATGGTGCTGGGAGAAAGCGGCTGGGGCTCGGCTTGCTGTATTAATGCAGGGCTCGGTCTGAGAAAGAGGCGGGGGCTGCTAGGCTACAGGAATCATTCCATCTGATTAGCTCCCAAGGGGCACAGATACCCACACAAAGAAAAAAGAAAAAAAAAAAAACACAGCCACTGCTGCCTACCGCCAGGCACTCTGAAGGTAGGCAGAAAGAGATTGAAGGATAGAGAGCGAGGGGCAAGGAAAGAGAAGGAGACAGAAACAGACAGAGAGTGTGAGAGAGACAGACAGAGAGAAAGAGGGAGAAAGAGAGAGAGAGGCTGCGCTCCATCGGTTCACTCAATATCTTAAGATGCTGGGAGCAACCTGAAGATGCTGCAACTCATTGTGCTGCAATACAGATGAGACACAAGACCCCAAAAAAAATAAAAAATATAAACAGGGAAGAAGAGGAGGAGCGAGGAGAGAGCAGAGCACATTAAATCCAACTGAGATGAAAAACAGGAAAGACTGAGTGGAGAAAAAAGGGCAAAATGAAGAATGGCAGACAGAGCAATTGAAAGTGAGAAGAGGAGAGAAGGGACAGGTATAAAGCGAGAGACTAGTCCAAACCCCCGTGTCATTTCTGTCTTCACTTCCTGTAACTATGGCAACCTGTCAGCAGCCAGTCAGGACCAGCTGTAGCCTCTTCCCCTTCCTGTCGAGGTGGCAGACACTGACTGAGCCGAGCAGAGACACACAACAAACCAGCCATGAGCGCACATTCACCTTCAGCTCTCCCCCTGATCTCTGGAAACTCACCTCGAATGGCAAAATGCAGAAAGTGTCAGGAGGTCAGAACCTAGGAGTTAGAGTATATCCATTCTGCACTACTAGTACACAGAGCCAAGCCACTATCTAACCATGTGGCTATTTAAACGCATGACATTGTTGTTTGCTGTGGAAATGACCGCTCCACAATGGGGACAGAATTATGACAACAGCAGCTGTAACAGAACTAATAATTTGGCAGTTCAGCAGAATGGATGGGCAAGTGATCACCTGCAAACTTCAATTAGGCAGCCCCTGGCGAGGCTAGCACACAGCTGTGCATGCACACACACACACACACTCACACAAACACACACACACACCAATGACAGGTTCACAAAGCACTGCCAATGTTTCCTCCCAAACATAAACAGTTGAGGCTGTGAAATTGGTGGGAGATGAATGACTGATTCGTCCTTGCACCTGGGCTCTGAGCAGCACGTGTGTGTGTGTGTGTGTGTGTGTGTATGTGTGTGTGTGTGTGTGTGTGTGTGTGTGGAGGGCTGGGCTCTGGGTGCCACCATCACCCAGCTGTCCCGTTTCCGTCTCTCTCCCCAACACCTTGTTCCCTGTTTTCTACAATCATTTCACACCAGTCCATCCGCACCTGACTCGCAGTGCAGCCCACCCCAGTTGTCCTCAGATGTCGGCGTCCACTCACCCTGCTCTTTGATCTGGCGGATCTGGCGCACCGTCTCTTTGAGGATGGCACATTTGTCTGGCTTGACGTTGAAGCTGTCGATGTCGCTGAGGTTGGCCGAGATCAGCTCTGCCAGCTCCTCGATGTATTTGCTCTCCTGCTCCCGCCGCCTCCTCTCACACCTGCAGAGGGCAACGTGCAGGAGATTACAGCTGCCATCACGCGGTTCCACCTTTTTCAAACTGCTAGTGGCTTTTTTATATTAAAGTCAATGGGGAGTGGCTGCAAGGGAGATGGAAAAAGCGCTGCACCTGCTTTCTAAAGATGAGAAGAAAATGAAGAAATCTGGTAGAAAAGTTGGTAGTTGTTATTTTGATTGGAGCACACTGGCTGCATTATGGGAGTTTCTGTTAAGTGTTTGAGAGTTGTATCTAAGAGCTGGGTGTTATGGAAAAAAGTGCATGTCATACAATCTCTTTTTCTTTTCTTTTTTTTTTTAAATCACAAAATGCTGTTGAGGCAGCGTTTTTCTACAAAAAAAGAGTGAACACACCCTGTCTGTCACCGTTTGACTTGATCTTTTTTACGCAAACACTTTGTCTGTCACTCGTTACAAACCAAGGAAGGAACCAGGCGGCCTGGAGAAACCACTGACCCAGTAGCCCAGTTTCCTCCGTTTCCCCTCTTGTGCCAATCACACACACAGACACTCACCCCAGACCAGGCGTGTCGCAAGTGGAGAGCTTGCGTTTCCGGTTTTCCGAGCTCAGAGGCTCCATGGAGTTCTCCCCCAGTCCGCTCATCGTGAACACATATCAGCACCTGAGAGGAAGGAGCACACGCATACGGGCGTAAAGAAGGCGTTAATATGGGCAGATAGGGATTATATAGGCCCTATTACCCTTTTACCTACATATTATATAGGTATATCCAGCGGGAAATAGACAGGGGAACTGTCCTTTTGAACCCAATATAAAAATTAGCAATATAGAAGCAGGGTGGAATGTGGATACAGTGCAAAACAGTACACACCAGGGTAATATATGCTTATATCATGCAAATCATATTCTCTTGGCAGAGACTGACGAACCTAAACATGTCTCGTCTGCCTCCCCCTCCTTTGAGAAATCCAGAGTAAGCATGTGAGCTTGTTTGTTTGTGTGTTTGTGTGTGTGTGTGCATGTAGGAGTTCTTCAGCTCATATGGTACATTCACACAAAAACACACACACACACACACAGGATTAGCAGTGTCTCTGATGGTAAGCCACGCTGCACAACTAACCCTGTTAGACAGCCGTCTGTCTCCCACAATGCATCACATTCCGTCAACAGGAAGTGGGTTGATAAAGGTTGCGGGGAGGAGAGGCAGATGGGAGGAAAAGCAGAGGAGAGGCGAGGAGAAGGAACAGATGAGAAGAGAAGGAAGGAGGAAATAAGGAAGGGAGGGAGGGGGGAGAAGCCGGTGCTGTGAAGCGTGCTCTGATTGGTCACTTTCTTTGCCACGGTGACAGCGGCCGACACTGGGGAAAGGTAGGAGAGAGGGAGAGAGGGAGAGAGAGAGAGAGAGAGAGAGAGAGAGAGAGAGAGAGAGAGAGAGAGAGAGAGAGAGAGAGAGAGAGAGAGAGAGAGAGAGAGAGAGAGAGAGAGAGAGAGAGAGAGAGAGAGAGAGAGAGAGAGAGAATATGGTGGGAGACAGAGACAGAGATAGTGAGGATATACAGAAAGGCAGAGAAAATGCAGAGGAAGAAAAAAAATACGGGGGGTGGGGGGGGAATCAGAGCGAATAGAGGCAGAGGGAGTAGGAGGGAGTGAGCTGAGGGAAAGAGAGATAAAGGCATGTCAAAAAAAAGACGGGAAGGGAGGGGAACAGGTGAGGGAAGACGGAGGAGGGGTGGGAGGAGGAGGAGGAGGAATTAGAGGAGGAGATGGTGCGGTGTGAGATGCAGACTGTCTGGTGTGTGTTTTGAATGTATGTGTGGCGCGCAGAGAGGGCTGGAGCCTCCAGTACCCCTCTTAACCTTCACAGCCAGAGCGGCTTTTTCATTCCATTGATTACATGGTTATCCTCTGACCAGAGCACTGTCTCTCCTGCATAGCAAATCAGGCCAACGGCAGGGGGAGAGACGCCGGCCTGTTATTTAATCATCATGCATCATCATCTCAAACTCCTCCTTGACGGATCAGAACAACCCAGGGAATATCTGATTGCATTTTTTTCCCCCCTCTCCTCGCTCTCGTTTTAATGCAAATAACGCGTTTTAATCCTCGGCATCCGCGCGCTTCACAACAAGATCACATCCAGCCGAAACGAGCGGCGAATGCACCTTTCTCAGTGAGACAGAATCAATATGAGGCTTGCTTTCATGCGTGGCTTGAAGACCAGGCGAGCCACAAGTGTATTGCACGCAAGACAACAATGGGGAATACTCATGAATATCCTCCTAAAAGCGCGATGAGCAGAGTTGCTCTGAAGACGCGCCGTTCCTCTTGCTCCGATCCCTCCCCGTTCCCACTTTCTTTCAAATCGCTCTTTTTAATCTCTCCCTTGAGTACCTCCCCTCCTGTCTGTCTGTCTGTCTGTCTGTCTCGCTGCCTTTGTCTGCTTACTTACCTGCCCGCCTGTCTGTTTCTCTACTTGCCTATCCTCCTGTCTGCCTCCCTACAAATCTGTCTGTCTGTCTCCCTGTCTGTCGCTCGTCTTAAGATGAACTCCTGCTTGCTGTTGTCTGATGAAACCTGCCACGAGGGAGAAGAGGAGACGAGGAGGCAAAAAGGAGAGAGAGAGGGGGAGGTATAAAGGTGGAGGGTTCAGAACTCGCACAGCCAAAGCAAAGTGTCTGAGCGAAACTCAGTCTTTGCTCCTCTACTGATCCAGCCCGCCCGCCCGCCTGCCAGCCTATTGATGGAGTTCTCAAAGGGGGGAGTGCTCTAATTGTGGAGTGAATGAGGCGGCCCCAGAGAATGGTTGATTTAGGAGGCTGCTGAATGCCCCAGGGAAATGGGTCACCTCCAGTCTGGCGCGGGCCGCCCGCTTTTCCAGTGCAGGGAGAAAGTCAATTACACGCCACAGGCAGTGGGGCCTGGTGGCAGAGAGGCAGCGGGGCTGCGGTGGGTACAAAACAGCAGCAGGGGGGCGGCAGGAGCGAGACGCGTAAAGAGGGAAATGGGAGAGGGTGAGGGTAGTGGAGGGGGACAGAGAGAGGGAGAGGAGAGATGGGCGTGAGGATGGAGATTAGTGGGAGTGGGTAAAGAGGAAGAGAGTGAGATGATATGGCGTCGAGGGGAGGGAACATCACACCAGAGCTGAGAGTGAGAAAGAGACGGGCGCTTTTCCCCTGGCTGTACACACTATGCACTTGCACTATGCTGCTAATCCTGCTGCATGTTCATTAAAGACTATAGACTATATAGTTGATGATGACTGGAAGGCATTAATCAGAGCCGGAGGCAATAGTGGGAAGCAGTTAATCAGAATGGTTACTAGGCAGCAGCTGCTCAGCCGGCGAAACAAACAGGAACAGAACCAAGACTGAAGCTCCTGGCTGATGGAGCTGTCACGGTGAAGTCTGTGTGTTCTTGTACTCACACATAAGTGCACACATGCAGGCAATTGTTGCTCTTTGGGTACGGGTTACGCACTGAACTTTCCCACCAAGCGCAGTAACCTGGTTCTCAACCCTGATCTTGACCGGAGTCGTTTCGCGGGGGTCGACTCAACCGGGCCGACCCTTTCACGCTGACAGTCGACCCGTGTGTTTTTTCCGGGTCGCTGGACCGGTGTGAAAGGGGCACCGCTGAGGTCAATAACTGCTTTGTCATCGCCTGGGTTCAAGCTGCACTCCTTAGGCCCGCTACAGGACAGCAGACCTGCCAGTGACCCTGCGGCCTGGAGCCCACAGGGATCCATGTAGGCTTCATAGCTTTATTGTACATCTAATGACCAGAGGAAACAGCTCATCTAAGCATCTGAGCAGAAAGCATGCAATCTAATTCCAACTCCAACTTCACATCCTACAAGATAAAGAGAAGGTCTAAGACATAGTATAGAATGCAGCACACTAATCTCAAGAATCGAAAGAGAGAGCAAACGAGACAGACAGATGAAGAAAAGAGGTGGAGTGAGTGTGTCAGAGGACGGTAGAGGAGAGGAGCCATGCCCAGTGTTTCGCTGTGTTCTCATGACTGATGGTGTTTGTGTGTTTGAAACCCATTAGGCAGCTGTTTACAAGCATGACCACACTCTGGTGGGGAAAGAGGGAGGCGGAGGAAGGAGGGAAGGGAGAAGAGGAATCAGGCCGGTGATAAGGGAGAGATGACATGAAGGAAGAGATATGATGAGGAGAAAAATGAGAGATGGCGTATAAATAAAGAGGCAAAGAGGGAGATAGACAGACAAATGAGGATGGAAGGAGAGGAGACGACGGTACGATGCAGATGCGCCGCTTGGGAAGGACAGACAAGGGCGACTGGGTTGAGTGACTGGAATGAACATACCACGGGAAAAAAATGTACCCATGTCACCATTGGCTGATTATAGCTGATCTATTCATATATATATAGTCAAAAATATTGTGATTACAAGTAGATAATGGATCACACACATTCACACAAGTATTACAGATGTCCATGTTCATATGTTTTTCTTGACATATTTAAAATGCTCCTCAAGAAGCCAATAAAACACCAATGTATATGAACACCTGATTGTTTTTTTAAACTTTATTTACTTGGCAATGGCAATCATCTAATATATAAGTAGACATTTTATTGCTCCAATATGGATGTCATCTGATCTGAGATTATTAAAATGTTTTTGCTGTGGCCGTGAAGAGTATTCAATGCAATGAGAGGGACAAAGGAAAAGGAATAACGGAGGAGGGACAGAGTTTTGTGTATACAGCTTGCCAGTGCACCTTGAACACAATTTGTGTATTCAAGTCACACTGTATTTACCTAATTCATGACATACTTTGCAATGAGGACTTTGAACCAAGTGGCATTCTTTCACTCTTCCCTCAGTCGAAACCCCTTACGCAAATTGTGTGTGAGCGAGTGTTTTATTTGTAGTCCTTCAGTATGCACAATAAGAGTGTTCGCAATAAGATGAGCAGCGCTTGAACAATACAGATGAGTTGAACAACGGACTCTGGGGGAGCAGAATAAAAAGGATGAACAGCTGCTCAAAACTAAAAGCAACAAATTAGGTTTGGAAAGAGAGAGACAGAGAGAGTGGGAGAGAGAGAGAGAGAGAGAGAGAGAGACAGAGAAAACAAAGTGGAGAGATGATAGACCTCCCACGATAGAGTGAGTCACAGCAGAGGAAAAACCACAATGCAACAAACAAGTGTGTGTAGGAAAGAGTTACTGGGCGCAGACATAAAGTGCATAGAAAAAAAATGAGAGTAAGCACAAATAAGAGGTAGACCTAACTATAATATACGCTTTACTTGGTCTGTAAATAGGCAGCTTCACTCCTGTCATAACACTGTTTGAATTATCTAGGGATTCCCCAGCGTGCATCCATACAGTCCGTGCTGCTGCATGATTCAGGCCCAAAGCAGGCAAATTGAGACTCACCATGTATGGTTTTGTGTGTAAAAGATGGCAACGGGGGTTGACAAAGATGTGAATTCAGTTTTGGGAGTTAAACATGAACAGCTATACAACAGTAGAGCCCTCTGAATAAAGCGGCGGCTGACCAGGCACGTTCATCGGCAGAGCTGAGGCGGTGGCTGCCATCAAACTTCCTGTGTGTTTGATAACTGTCTCTTGTTTCATTCTTTTTTTGGGTGAGACTATGGAGGCGGAATGGTGGAGGCGGGGTGTTGGTTAGTGGCGAGAGAAGGGAGGGAGGGAGAGAGAGAAAGAGAAAGAGAGAGAGAGAGAGAGAGAGAGAGAGGAGAGAGAGAGAGAGAGAGAGAGAGAGAGAGAGAGAGAGAGAGAGACAGAGACAGAGACAGAGACAGAGACAGAGACAGAGACAGAGACAGAGACAGAGAGAGAGAGAGAGAGAGAGAGAGAGAGAGAGAGAGAGAGAGAGAGAGAGAGAGAGAGAGAGTTAGCGGGGCAGGCGCACTGAGGCTAGGCGATGCAGACAGCCCCGCCGTCGCCTCCCCAGCCAGCTAGCCAGCCGCTCTTTCATAATCTCTGTTGACAAAACAGAGGCACACGGCCCCGGTCGGTCTGGCCATGGAAACTCACACAGTGACACCACCTTCACTCTGGCCCCCTCGCACGAGCCGGGGTGAGACGCCTCTTCACCGGTTTACCCCGGATAAAGAGGAGACCGGTCCTACCCCGGATAAAGAGGTCCCCCAACCCCCCCCCCCCCCCGTCAGAAGTCTGAATGACGGCAGACGTTGGTTTACAATTCTGAAGGCAGAGCAGGAGCGCTTCTGCTGATCTGAGTTGGTCTGACACAATGCGGCAGAATCCTGGAGTCACCTGCGCCTCCTCTTCGCCACCCTCCCTCCTCAACTCGTCCCGATCCGCCTCCTGTTCATGACCAGTATCTCCTTTGCCTGGAACCAGCCTCCCCACTCCCTCCCTCCCTCCCCCCTCTCCGTCCCCCCCTCGCTCACCAACCTCCCTCGCCACACAATCGCTCCTGCCATCTATGCAAGGGGGGCGTGTCTGCAGAGGCATGTTTGTGAGTGTACGTGAGTGAGAAGAGAGTGTGGCTCGGATACATTCTGGATGCATTTGTATGTGTGTGTGTGTGTGTGTGTTGTCACCTGCAGACAGGGGTAAAGATTAATGCTCTGTTTCAGTCTCTATGGCAGGTAGAGCAGAGAGAATAATTTGATTTCTCCTCCCGTCTCCCCGCAGCGATCCTCCCTCTCTCTCTTCCCACTCTTCCTCTTCTCCTCCTCTGCCTGAACACCATGCTCTCCCTCTCTCTCTCCGTCTCTCTCCCATTTGGCTTTTGTTACCACTACCACTTGTCCCACTATAGCTCTTTCTTTCTCCAAAACCACCACCTCCTCTCTCGGCAGAAAGCTTGGCAAAAAATAAAACACTGTGTGACCCACCTCACGAATTAAAAAACAAAACAAAAAAAAACACTTCCCAAAAACATTTGCTTCAGAAAACACAGTTACACTCCGTTTCAGTGTTCAGGTCAGGATGTTGCAACAATGTGGCAACAACAAGAAACTGTCTCTGGCAAACAAGTCAACCTAAACCCAGCAGGCCGTTACCATGCCACCATATGGATGTTAGCCCACCTTGTGACGGCGCCGAGATGACGGACGATCTGATCCCCCCCCCTCGCTCTGGAGGCGTGGTCCTGTCTGGGCTGGTCGATGGAGTATGGAGAAAACACACACACACACACACAAAAAAAGATAATAAGCAATCGTGCTCAACAGCGCATATTCATTATGGTGATACTAACGAATAACAGGTAGCATTATTAATCAGCGTCCTGAAGATGGCACGGGAAACGGCGTGAACAGCTTAATGAGCAGTAGGAGCTGCCTCACTATATGCTTTTGTCTTCATTACAAGGGCACAGAGCAAACATGTCGTGCCTCTTATGCATTTGCTTGAACCCACAGACCACTCCCTCTGCCAGACCAACCACACACACGTACATATACTACACACACACACACACGACAAAAAAGGGATGTTGAGACACAAGTTTTACAGGAAGCCAACAGAAGTGGCGACGGCTGTCAGCAGACGTGATCCAGTCAGAAACTACAGGTCAGCCATTCATTCTGACTGCGTGAGAGAGAAGACGCTTCCAAGATGCTTCATTTCTTTCCACTAATGTGCATTGACAATCCATACATCTGGATTTATACATCAACCCTTTGTTGGCAAAGATCTTACACAGTCTCCGGACTTGGAGCAAGAGTATGAAAACAGACTATTAGCCCAAATCTCCGCTCTAATCCCAAAAGCACATAATAGGCTAATTTGTGTCCATTTAGATCCTGATAAGAAACAATGTGTGTGTGTGTGTGTGTGTGTGTGTGTGTGTGTTTTGGCATGCTGAGTTGTTGTAGTAGCTCAAGTGTTCGGCCTGAACAATAATAAGAGAGCATCCCGTGGGGGAAAAGAGTGCGTAACCATGGAGAAAGCTGGGCGTTTCCATGACACCCTGTCATCAGTGAAGCAAGCCGCCAGGATGTCTCATGTTCATCTGTCACTACGCCTGACTCTGTGTGTGTGTGTGTGAGTGTGTGTGTGTGCACATGCATGTGTGTGTACTTTCTTTTTTTATTTTAAGAAGACGTGTGAGTGTGTCGTGTCGGAGCACATGTTTGCGGGCGAATCTGTGTGTTCAGAACACGCCTGCACGAGCATGTGTGTGTGTACGTTTGTATATCTAAGCTCATGCCTAGTGTGTGTGTTTTTGTGTGTGTGTGTGTGTGTGTGTGTGAGTGCTTGTCACAATGTGTGTGTGTGTGTGTGTTTTACGTGTGTCAGCGTGTGCCTGTGTGCCATTCACCATCAGCGACCTGACCGCTGGCTGCACCCCATGATTGGGAGCAGATGGGGGCTGTCGGGGGGTGTGTGTGTGTGTGTGTGTGTTGGGGGGGGGGGGGGGCGCTCTAGTTTAGGTGATGTATGGACTCTCACACGCCAACAAAGACCCTCCTTCAACCGACGTGTTTCCTATTAATTGAAAGGGGAGAAAAAGAGAGAGCGAGAGAATGGCTGCTTAAGCGGGAAGAATTTATAGCTCGTCTGTGACAAAGAGGAACTGACTCCATTTTGGCCTGAATGTGGGAAAAAAAATAAATAAAAAAATAAAAGTGCTCCGCGGCGTGCACGAACAGGGACAAGAAAGCCTTCAGTGGGATCATTACTGCTCTTTGTGCTCACTTTGACACAGCCATAAAAAACAGAGTGAATAAATGGTAGTTAGCGGCATGTGGCGCTGCTCATACAGGCGTAAAGCCTTGAATATAAAAGCCGTGTGAATGAGCTTAAGATGCAGAGGTTGAGTCAATGGAGTAATGTTAAGCTCGCAGTCACTGAGGCCTTTTCCAGTCTGCCTCGCCTCCTCTCGACATGTGTACCGTCTCTGTTTATCTCCTCAATTACACCTCACCAGAGAGAAGAAGCCTTTGATTTTTACTGTATGAATTGGTGTGTGTGTGTGTGTGTGTGTGTGTATGGTTTCCATACACCCATGCAACATGCTAAATAATTCACATGAATGCATCTTCCCCTTGTTAAACTAGGACAACTTCACTTCAAACTGAATTTCAAAAAGAGACAAAACAAAGGTCAATTTCAATCTCGATTTCCACTGATGAGACCAAACAGTCGGTGTGTGTTGTTGCTCAAGCGGAAGATCCAAGTCTAAAAAGCCCCAGGTGAGGCTTGTGGTGTGAGTGAGTGTTTGAGAACACACCCCCTTTCAAAAAATAACCATGTCCAGCCAATAGGATCTGTGCCTTTAACAAACAATACTAACTTTTCTATCAGCCCATTCTCTGGAGGACACGTGTTGAGGAGGCCACAGAGAGAGAAAGATAGGCAAACGACAGTCGTGCAGATCAACTCTCACTTACCAATGTTGTTTCTTAGCTACCCCCCCCCCCCCCCCCTCTCCCCTCTCTCTTTCGCTCTCTCTCTTTTTTTGGCATAACTGCATTTTTCTCTCTGTGTGTCTTTCTTTTGCTCCCTTCTGTTATGGCCGTGAATAAGGGCAATTGTATGTGCTAGCCAGCGCACACAACAGAACAGTGAAGTACACATTAAAACACATTTTGTGTGTGTGTGTGTGTGTGTGTGTGTGTGTGTGTGTGTGTGTGTGTGTGCGTGTGTGTGTGTGTGTGTGCATGCACTCTGGATGACTCTGGATGAGTTTTGCTTAGCCCAGTCCCCTCCAACAAAACCAGCACTCACACTGGAGCAGAATAGGAGCCAAGCCACATCTTGGCACCTCGCCTCCCCTTAAACAAATCAGACCACAGAGGCTAATAAAAAACGGAGTCCGGAGCCCGGCTCCACAGATGAGGGGGTACCAAAGAGGGGAGCCGTTCTCAGCTACCCCACTCCGTCTAAAACAGACCCATACAAGACTGAACACCGCCATTCAGCTCGGACAAAAAGTGGCACTCTCTCCACTGTCCTCATCACCCAGCCCCCTTTTCTCTGCTGTTAAATGGTGCTTTGATGTAATATTGTACTTAACTAGCCTCACTGAAAACACTCATTGAAAACAAATTGCCCCTTAGTTCTGTGACAAAGTGAGAGTGAACTTTCCATCTTTAGACCAATTACCACTATCATAGCGCGCAGCCGACTGCTCCAAACTTCACACTCCAGAGACGGATGAGAGGGGGCGGAGGATGAGGAGAAGCAGAAGGAAAGAGTCTGGCTTAGGGCAGAAATAGGCCAAGCAGGTCTAAAACTAAAACTCATCCAGCCATCCAGGGTGTGTCTGCTGCAGCCTGCCATCAAACAGCCATTTACATATTCAAAAAAGGAAATAGACGTTTGCATGAGTCATCCTTTCCAAGAAGGTAGAGGAAACCAAACACACCACACTCTGCACAACACTACACTACACTACTGTGACTATTTAGCCTGCAGTATGATTCTTATTTCTGGGCCAGTGTTTCTCAACTGGTGGGTCGTGATCCAGTTGTGGCTAGCAAACCTCCCAGTAGCGGACAAACCGTTAAAAAAAATAAATAAAAAAATAAAAAATTCCATCAGGTTTTTATAATAATAACCTTAGGCCACTTTAAACGGAATTTATAGTGCAACATGTGTTATGAGTGCAAGCTAATACTCAAAATAATAAAACAGGCAATTTATCTTCTCTCCTACCTAGAATGAATAAGGCCACGTTTGAAAATCAAACGATAAGTGGAACACTTCATGCACGTAGCTCTCTTCCTAATAATTGCATTATTTCTGTTGTTCATATTCTTGTAAGACACAATCAATCGCCTACAGCTAAGAAGACAAAGCTAGTGTCAGTTGAGCCTCCTGTTATATCTCTTGGCCGCGGTTTATCCACGATTTTGGAAGCCTATGAACATCTATTATGCCTGTAACAAATATTGATGTAATGATACATTGTCTAGCTTTCATTTGAGCCTAATTACAGTTCAGTCAGATGAACACTGATCATTCATTGTGCTATTTATGCAGTAGCTTAGAGGTTAGAGGAGCAGGCTTGTGACCTGAAGGTCGCCGGTTCAAATCCTGGGCCGGCTGGGAAAACCTGGGCAAGGAATGTGAATGAGAATCAACTAATATCGCAACAACTACCATCAAGGTGCCCATGAGCAAAGCACTTAAACCCCATTTGACTGTGATTGATGTGGTTGTACTGAGCAGCTCCCACCCTGAGATCAACAAGTTACCTTGTTGGCCATGGCTGAACTTTTTGTAGTCATCGGCTGGCAGCAGATGCTTCCTTTTTTGTGTACCAATGTGATTTCATTCTACAGTAGTTCCGCCTGGCAAGTGCAAGATGGATGAGAAGTTGATTACAGCCAATCAAAGCTTCCCACTTCTCTAAAACTTTTATTTGAAAGACAACAGGAACAAGTGTCTCTGAAGCGATGCTTGGAGAACGGTTCCATCCATCATTGGGGTCGATGGTAAACTCATTTTGGTCATTTTATAGATTTTTTTCTGTTTATTTTTTGATTAATGTTACCCAATTAGCTAGCTAGCTGTTTAAACTCATCAAAACGATATTGATAAATACATCGCTTATTTTTCTTGGTCAAAACTTTGCAGCTGCACAAGACAGCTACAGAGATGCAGTCAGAGCCTCTTGCTCCGCCACAATCGGTCAGAATAGTGTGACCGGTCAACCAAGTCGCTCGCTGTGTGAACATGGTGCCAGGTGTGAATGTGTGTGACTGTGAGTGGGCATTGCTGAAAAGGAGCAGCATGAGAACCATTGATACAGCTGGTCAATAGACTAAATTCATGAACATTCTTGAAAAGCATAGTACAGTGTAACAGTAATTGATGGGTGACAATATAAATGGCAGAGGTAATTAAATGGCTTAGCTAAAACGCAGTCTCGCATTTCAGACCAAGGCTGACAAGCATAAAGTGCATCTAGACATCAACAGCGCTTGCTTAGACCTACTTCATCTGAACCCGGCCACGTGCGGAGCATGTGTGTGTAACGGCACGTTCCCCTTTCAACACTGAGAGGGCAAGAGTGAGCGAGAGAGAGAGAGAAAATGTGAAGGAAGGGACACATTCCTGTGTGTTAGTACTGGCTGTAAAGTTGCACAGAGGCAACAAACAGCCCTGATAAGATAAGGATGGTAAAAACACACATGTCCTCATCTGTCACCTTCAGCTGAACCAGGAAGAAAAACAACAGCCACATGTGTGAATGTGCAAGCTTGATGGTGTGTGCGTGTGTCCTCAAGAAATCCCAGGGTCAAAATTATTTAAAAAAAAAGAAAAAAAAGAAAAACACCCATGGCTTTACACCCAGTGTAAGTTTTAAAGCAAGATGTGCATCAACCTCACAGTCTAGCTTAGCCTGTATCATCAAGCAAAGAACTGGGTTATTTAAAACGCCTCGTTGGAACCCATCAATTATGTAGAGGCTATGCATTATCATACGATGGACGATCATCTCTATGGAGGCAATTAACAATGAACCACGCAGCGAGGCTGTCATATTTATTTTAAGAGCGATGAATGTCTGCACCTGTGGTAAATACTTAAAACACTCAGAGGCAGGACAGAGGCTACATCACCTAGTCAGAGGCCTAGGAGAAAACAAAGGGAGAGAGATCGTATAGGAAAGCAGCTGCATTTAGTTACTGATGGTAAAATGGGGGGAAAATCCACATTATTTCCATGAATTCATGTGGGCTTTTCTACAATGTCATCAAGCATAGACAGACCGACCAGTGAGCCCATAGGCTGAGGAGGTGAAGGGAGAGACACGGGACAGGAGGCGATTCAGACCTCATTAGTGTAATGGGTCAATCAATAAGCCCCTCCCCTACTTCCCTAACCCCGCCCTGATGGTCACTCTGCTGCCACGGCAACATGTCTTACTCAGACACTCGCTCCTCCCCGTTCGCTGGTTTCCTTCCTTCTCACAGTAAAAACGCTCATCTAGCTGGATATCATCCCCCCAGCCCGCAAAAATCAGCAAAAAGTAAATTACTGTGAATTTACATATTGCGTAATTTAGCATGGTAATGCAAAATACATGAAACCACGAGGCAACACGAGGAGGGACGAGATGGCTGCCTACTTGTTTACTGAAAATGTACAGTTAATAACACAGATAAATGCCATATTTTAAGGGAATGGAACA
Organism: Centroberyx affinis; assembly: GCF_046629955.1. NCBI lineage: Eukaryota > Metazoa > Chordata > Actinopteri > Beryciformes > Berycidae > Centroberyx > Centroberyx affinis. The sequence continues at coordinate 70,781 of NW_027282175.1, read as the reverse complement.
GGGGCAAAATTACTCCACTATTTCCCTTTTTAAGACTGAACAGCAAATAATTTTCGGACTGCCTGTCGAAAAGCTTCAAGGGCTTCGGGAAGCACAGGGAGCCGAACTGAAAATGGATTGATGAACTTTTGCAAAAGAACAAAATAAGAGTAAAGGTTGCTGTCCAACCCACAGATATGTTGTGACAAGAGGGTCCGTCTCAGTGTGGAGCTGATAGGATGGACAGTGACAGATCATATGCCCATCTCAGGAACAGAAGAGCAGCCAATGGGGGGGCTGGGAAACATCAACCACATGGCATCAGCATAGTCCTGTGTAGCTTATCAGGTAGAGTGAGGCTCAACCTGCCTTGTCCACTTCTTCTTCAATTAGTGATTTCCTACATTTCCCAGAATGCCTTTCAACAACCCCCAGAGAACATGCCTGAACGAAGAAGTTGAGCTGTCGGTTTTAAATATAGATGGAGAGAGCAATAGCCATAGTGGAGCGAGAGTTTTTCGCACCCCTTATACAAAACGACACAACACGTCGTGTCGCTGCATTGCATTCTGGTCTATTGAGGCTATAGTCAGTGAAGAAGTTAGTATCTCTTCTTCTATGATGGAGTTCTCCCTGTATGATTGTTGAACGTCGGGGCAATATGGTGGGTCTAGAAAGAAGGCCTTGGTCTTTGATTCTGAGGGACTGACACCAACACCTGACGTTTACTGTTGATATTTTTCATTATAGCTGAGCGGGATCTTGTCATGGCGTCTATGGCCAATTATCCATAGGAATAAGAAAAATACACCACCAACAACATGATGGACCCAGAAATGCCAAGTACATCTCCAATAGCCGTTTTTCTAACAGTGTTTAAGTGGGTTTTACCTTTAGCACCCTTATATATGTATGCACTCATAGAACTGCGAGGCATTTCGGGTATCGAATATCAAAAATACCAAATAGGAGAGCGTCATCAACAGGTCTGAGCCACACATTAAGGCGGGAAAGCTGTTGATAAATGACACTTGGTGGAGTTGAAAAGGAATAAATATGGAGGGTGTATGTGGGAGAGACAGAACAGTATGTTACTGCAAAGGTGTTTTTCTCAGAAGATAATTGCATGCAGATAAAACTCAAGCTCTTCACTACTCAAGTTGCCAGGAGAGAGTACTTCTTTTGCTGATGCATGTGTGTGTGTGTGTGTGTGTGTGTATGTGCGAGAATACACACAAATACACACACAAAGCTGTGAGAGTTTCTTAGTGGGAATGGGACATAATTGGCTCACAATAACCCATCAGTGTGGTCTTGGAGAGAGAACACCATCTTCTCCTCCACCTCTTCTTCCCTCCTTGCCTCCCTCCTCACGCTCTCCCACTCTGCGGTGACAGTGAGAGAGCAGATTCACCACATAAACACCCTCCCCCTCCCTCTATTTATTTGCTCAGAGTCCAAAAACTGCACAGCACAGGAAAATAATGGGGAGGAGGAGGAGGGAGGGAGGGGGAGGGGTGGAGGGAGGGAGCAGGAGAGAGGAGGAAGAAGAGAGAAAAAGAGGAGAGGAGGGAGGGAGATACACAAACATACGCTGCAGATTCAGCCACCACACACGTACACATGGGTAGGACACGCACGCATGCACACACACACACACACACACACACACACACACACACACACACACACACACACTCTCCTGGTAGAGCATCTAAATCACATTAGCTGCCTGCCTGCCATCCATCACTCCCACAGACAAAAGCACATGCCGGAGAGGCAGGGAAACTGCATGGCAACATGCATAACGACCCGCAAACAAACACACACACACTCAGTCACAGAGGAAACCAACACACCTTGAAACCAGACGATGGTGTGCAAGAGAAAAGCAATCACCTCCTCACACACAATATTCCCCCAATCAGCCATCAACTTGCATTCGCCCGCACGCACATCACTGTCTGCCCACATCGGCCGTACGTACGGAGATCTACTCTTTCGCATCTGCGCTCCGTTCCTGCTCCGAGCGGTCTGCAAACTTACATTGGCATCAGAGAAAACCAACAATTCAATGATAGCACAATGGGAAAAAAATATATCATGGTTGCTTTAAATATTTAAAGTGGAGGGAGCTAAGCAGGGGGAGAGCGACATCTTGAGAAATCTTTTTTTTCTGTCGGTATCAATCTCCTTTCCCATTAGAGGGGGATGGGGCCCTTATCTAACTGTGCGTGAGTGTGTGTGTGTGTGTGTGTGTGTAGACCAAAATGTTTGTGGGGGGTGCTTCTTATCTTGAGGATGGTACGGGGGCATGTCAGTGGGGTGCTCCTTACCTAATGGGATGCATGGTGTGTGTGTGTGTGTGTGTATGTGTGTGTGTGTGTGCGTGTGTGTGTGTGTTCTTTATCTAATGGGCTGTCTCTTGGGTAAAGTAATTGGCTGGCAAGGGGTGGAGGGGACAGAGGAGAGGAGAGGAGAGGAGAGGAGAGGAGGAGAGGAGAGGAGAGGAGAGGGAGTTTTGGGAGGCAGGACAGAGTTGATGTGAGCTCCATACGTTATGAGACCATATGGCGGCCACGGTGCGGCAGGAGTGGGCAGAGGACCAGAGCGCCGCCTCACTAAAGCATCCACTCCTGTATCGAACCAGTCTCTCAGCTCCCACTGTTCTCCCTCCCTCCCTCCCTCCATCCCTCCCTCTCTCCGGCTCTGTCTGGTTAACTCAATAACTTCCACAGCTTTCTCTCTTAGCTGGCAGTGTTTTTATTTTTTTTAATCTGGACAGGAAAGAAGAAAAAACACAGTGATCTCCGTCTTTGACGTTTCTCTCTTCCTGCTCCTCCCGTCCTTGACGACCGGCTCTGCCTCTTCTCCTCCACACCTTCCCCGCTCGCTACTCAATGATGTTGCAACCCGTCCACTCGTCGTAGAGCTTAATCCGAACCAAAAAGGATTACTTCAAATCGCATTAAAATCTGAAAAACCGCCGGTCCTGTCTATGTGCCATCTCTATGATGACAGGCATTTGAAACATTAGCTGGAAACTATGTTTATGTATGTCTCTGTGTGTGTGTATGTATGTGTGTGTGTAACCCAATGGCTTCTCCGATGGAGGGGCGAGAGGTTGAAAAAACTTCAAAACCATTACTAGATTGGGAGTAGCAAAAAACAATTATATGTAAACAGTCGTCCACCACACTGTGTAGTCAATGTGCTGCTGACTGAAAGCGGCTGACGGCATGGGTGTCTATGTACATGTGTATGTGTGTGTGTGTGTCTGTGCACGGCATCAAAGCAGCCAGTAAGAGGGAGAGGGCTGCTCTTTTAGTTAGCTCATGAAATCATGTTAAATCGGCCGACTCGAGACCCCCCCCCCTCCGCCCCCCCTCGACCGTTTGATGTGTAATGAGAGAAAACATTAGCAGTAAAAATGGGCTCTCCCCGCCCTGCCGCTCAGCAGAGCTTAGTCAGAGCCACAGCTACATGTCTATTTATACATTCACTCCTCTTTAGATTTTCTCTACTTTAACAGGGAACAGTTTGTGCAATCATGGCACACAGTCAAGAAGGCTGCATTCCTCCTGCCTCTCTCCCCCTGTCTTTCTCTACTGCTTCTCTCTCCCCCCCCCCCACCCCCCTCTCTCTCTCCGGCTGTCTCCTCCCTCTCTATACCCTTCCCCCAGCTCTTTCCTGCTCCGTGCCTCTCCCTCTCTCCCTCCCTCTCATCAGGCTATATGCAGCAAGGCACAAATTCATCTGGGAGAGAGAGAGACAGAGAGAGACAGCGAAAGAGATAGAGATAGAGGGAGAGGGAAATAGAGAGATGGGTCGGACTGAAAGAGAGCAAAGCGAGAGCGAATGACAGACTGACAGGGAATGAAAGAGGGAGGGAGGAGGGGGGCGATCGAGTGAGATAGAAAGAGAGAGAGACACAGAGAGGGAAAGGGAGGGAGGGAGGGAGGAGGAGGGATGAAGCTCGCTCTCGCTCCGGCGATGGGCGTTCCTCCCCGGTTCCTGCGAGGTCAAAAGTTTACCGTGGTTTTAATTTCACCTTTCCGCAGCCAATCAGAACGCAGCTCTGGCTGCTGGGGAACTTTGACCCACTCGAAGAATTTGACTGTAAAGATCTGAGGCTCGCCTCTCCTTCTCCACCGGCTCTCCCTTGTTTTTCCACTTGCTTGTTGTTTTTTTTTCCCCCACCTTTTCCAAGCAGATCTTTTTTCCCCCTACTTGTTTATTTGAAAGTCCTTGATCACAGAGGACAAAAAAACCCGGTTGTTGATCTAAAGGGAGAGCGGGAGAGGAGGGGGGGAGGAAGGAGAGAAAGAAGAGCCTTTATTGTTTTGTTTTTTTTCATTTCAGTATTCTTCGCCTTCCCTCCGAACCAGTCAGGCTTGTGTTGCCATTTAGACAGCGTGAGGGTCAAAACCTCAAGATCAACAACTCTCCTTGAGGAAAAACAATGCATGCCATAGTATTGACACAACGAGAGTCCACAGTCCATGTCACGCCAGTTGATCAAAACACACACACACACACACACACGCGCAAACACTCGCAGACCAAGTGTGGAGGCACGCCCCATTCACTACCAGCATGCTGAATGGTGGGTGTACGAGTACCCATTTGTGTGTAGCCTATGCGCAGGCATGTGTGAGAGCGAGTGTGAGTGTGTGTCGAAGAGTGTTAAGTGTGTGTGTCTATGAAGGGGGAGGAGGCTGCAGTTAGATCATAGCATCAGTGAGGGGAGGGGTGGCTCTGCAAATAGAGCGAGCGGAGTGGAGAGGGGAGTCGGGATGAGAATGGCTGGGTACGGTAAGTAGAATGGCTTCGAGCCTCTGGTAAGGAGACTAGACGGTGTGTGTGTGTGTGTGTGTGTGTTTTTCTATAGCCTCTTCATCACTGTCTGTGTGTGTGTAGCCAATTCGTCAGTATGTGTGCGTTTGATTAATTAACAGCCATGGCCGCTGAAGAAGCTCCCCGTTGTTCTGTTCTCCCCATATCAACGGCACAATTGCCTCTCCCTCCCCCCTCCACTCCATCCACCTGACTGATAATAAAGCACATGCGCATGCAGCCGCACACACACACACACACACACACACACCTCCCCATGAGAGCAGTGGGGTATGTACCTCATGAAGCAAGTGTACAGATGAAGTGCAGACAGAGGAGACTCATGATGAAATCTTTAGTGACCTTCCACCTGTAGCCAGCTTTAACCTGGTTCACAGAAGATGCATTTCCACCCGACTGTCAAGCTAATTTTTGTGGCAAACTGTCGCAAAAAAAATAAAATGTTAATTAGCTGTGTTTCCATCAGCTGGGTCGAAGTGAATAAATACTGAGAAAAATGTAGTCGTTCAACAATTGATAAGCATTGGGCAAGTTGTTATTGTCAGCTAATGTTGCCCATATTTCATGCTTTCTTCTGAAAACAAAAACAATGCAATGCACTTGGCATTGTTACAATGCAGCAACTAATGGCCATAGAGTAGCAGCGGTTATGACATTTTTGGGAGGTTCATTGCTATTTATTTTAGAATTGATTTATCGAAATTTGACGCTTCGAGTGAGCGTAAAAACGTTTTGCAATATTAAGGACATTTTAGTGAATTTTGCTGTTTATATATATATCATAATTCACTAAAAATACTTGGAAAACCCACTACACACAGCGAGCCAAACTGGTAGAGAAGCCTCCCTATACTGACGTTTATACTTTCACAGCCTCCACCCATTAAAACACCTCCAGTGTCTCACCTAGACAGATCACTTTACAACTCTCTCTCCCTCTGTTTTAAGTGTTTAAAGTGGTGTTCCATCCTTCCCCTTCTCACTCTGCGTTTCACTCTTTCTTCCACCTCTCCCTTTTTTGCCCAGTTCTTGGGTCAGAAGGAGGTGCAGCGGCTTGTTCTGCGCCCGTGTCAAATTCAGGAGGGAAGGAGCAATGTGAGTGGTGGCGAAGGTGTGAGAAGCCGTTGAAAGCCACTGTTGGCCTCATAAGCCGTTATTATTCTCAGCCCGATCCCCAGTGTGTGTGTGTATGTGTGTGTGTGTGTGTGCGCAAGTCTATTGTCCTGTGTGGGCTTCAGCTAAAGTTTGTTTCACAAGCCACAACTGAACACTCACCCACGTCATTGGTGGTCGACCTGATTCAACATTATGAATGTATCTGGAGAGAGATAAGACATGTTTAGGCAATACAAAAAGGTTGCATGCCCACAAATTTAGGTGGTACAAGTCAGACAAATGTTAAAAAAATCCCACACACCCTAACCCAACTTGAGCAGCCACAGTAAAGTGGTCTTTAACACCTTGCCTGGGGGAGAGAGGGGTAGGGTTTCCTCAAGGGCTAAGGTTACATAGTAAATGGCCTGTTTGAGAAACACTTGAATTTTAACAATGTCAACTGCATCGCCCCTTCAAATCCCCCCCCCCCAACCCTCCCTCCGGCACTAAAACCAGAAACCCCTCCCTACACTCCCCCTCTCTTTTCTCCCTGTCTTTATTTCTTGCTTTCGTTTTGTTCATTCTTTCGTTCCTTCTCTCTGTTGCACAGGAGAAGCGAGTTAAACTGTAGTGGAGTAGTGGAAAGCTTGTGGAAAATCAGCATCATTGTGTCCCTAACCCTTGGCCAGCGCCTCGGCTTTGTTTTGTCAGTAAATAAAAACTCTGAATGCACTCAAACACAAACACACACACGCACACACACACACACACACACACACACAATTGTGCAGTGTTTGTCATAGGGTAATCACATAGCAACAAGTTGCCCAACCCCCGTACACCCTCTGGCTATATTTCTGTTCTTTGTGCAGCTTAAGTGTGTCATGGCAAAGGTTAAACGCAGAGCAGTCACAAATTAGTCCTGATTAGTCAGAGTTAAATGCAGTGTGTGTGTCTGTTTCATTAGATAGAGGTGATTCTCACTAACTTGGTGTCAAAAGGACAGGTAAAGCTTCAGACGTCATCACACGCCTCCCTCCTTCAATGATTAAAGCAGTAATCAGAAAGGAGGAGTTGTCAGTTTTTCAGCCCGAACCGCTCAGATGGCTGAACACTGGTGACCAGAACTAAAGGTCAAACCAGACGTGGCCTCCAGGTAAATTATTGATGACTTTATTTTTTATCTTCTTTCCTCTGCACCTCTGCTCTCCCTCCATCGCTCTCTGTCCTCGTCCCCCTACTCCCGCTTCATCTTTTCTCACTCCGCCTCCCTCCCTCCACCCCCCTTCTCCCTCTCCCTTCCTTCCACCCTTTGCTTGTTCTTCCACCCTCTCTTTCTCTCTCTCTCTCTGCCTCTCTCTCTCTCTAGTGTGGAGATGGTGTTATTTTTAGCCCTGTGAGATAGGGAGAGAGATCGTGCTGGGCTAACACATACTCTCCACAAGGCCTTTCTGGAGACCTGTCGCAGACGTGTGAGAGAAAAATGGCTTTCGGTTAACACGTACAGCGTGTATGTGTGTGAGTGTGTTTATAGGCTACTGTAGTATCATACAAATGTTACTACGCTGCTGTCCTTCCACTGGAAAGCCTGGACCCGAGCCCCCGTAATGACAAGCATCCGCCCTGCTGATGTGTCCTTGAGCAAAACACTGAATCCCTCCCAGCTCCAAGTGCTGCAGCCGATCCTGACCTCTGACCTCAGTGTGGACAGTGGGAAAGCAAAGACAGTTTCCCCTTCAGCAATCAAAAGAGTATCAAAATAAAAGTAAATAAATAAGCAAATATACTGTATGTTTTTATACTGAACAAAAATATAAATGCAACAAATGTTTTTTTCTCAAGGAGAAACGCTCACTAACAGGGATGTAAACACATTTGTGAACAATAGAGAACTACGTTTTTTGTGGAAAAAATTATGGGAAATTCTATTTTAGCTCATGAAACATGGGACCAAAACTTAACATGTTGCATTTATATTTTTGTTCAGCATATATACACATAAATACATACATAAACAAATAAATACAAACAAAAAAATTAACAAACAAAACACATAAAAAACAAAACAAAAACAAGCAAACAAATGCATAGATACGGTTGTCACCAGGGCTTACTGACTTAATGACTTATTTTTGTCCCCCAGAGGACCACAATGTGGTTTTAAACTGAAACATTTAGTACAGAGAAATGCATCTAGAAGTATGATCTTTATCTGAAAATACTTGGAAATGCACATCCTTACTTTGAATGTCAAGTCGCACACAGTTCCAGCAGCTTGAATTTATCTTTAGGAGCATATGCTACAAAAATGATAGCGCTGTCACAGGCTATCAGCCACCAGCGCAGCAGAGGGAAAGCTGCCTTGCTCAAGGACACTTTGCAGTGGTGTGGCATCTCGATAATGCTGTAACACTCTATCACTTGGCTAGTAGAGAGAGAAACCTTTCGAAATACCACCTCACATGTGGCGTCTTCTTACGCAACAGCAATCAGCTCTCATGGCTGCATCTAGAAACAAATTTGTGCAGTGTTTGTCAAGGTTTGTCACATAGCAACAAGTTGTGGAAAGGAAGTTAACACTCTCCACAGCACACTTTACCATCAGTCAGTCAGCGGGCCACGTCTAGCCTGGCTCAGTCAGCTCACTAACATCACCAGCAGCCTTCTAGATGCAGTCAGCTGGCCCCGCCTCCCCTCCCGGAGGCAAGCCGAGGCTGCTCACCTGATGGTTACCTGAGCGGGCAGCCGAGTCCAACAGGAGATGATATTACATCCTGGGCATCGTGTCTACAGCCAGCCTGAGCCACAGCAACGTGCACGCAAACACAGCGAGGAGCAGGGAGAGAGCAAGACAAACCGTGACGCAAGCGAACCCTTCCTTTGGGGGAGTCTGATTTGCTGGACAACACTTAAAAATACACAATAGATGTATAAAGCCCTGCAAATAAAAACGCAGAGGAAGCAGCGTCTTTGTCTTGCGTTGCATCAAATCAATATTTAAATTCTGGCCCCTTTTCCACTGAAGAGAGCATTCTGATGTCGCGGCCTGTTTACTACGACTCGGATCTCACGGGACTAACAAATTTATCACGAGGGAGGGAGGGAGGGAGAGAGGGATAGGGAGAGAGAGGGGGGAGAGAGAGAGAGAGAGAGAGGGAGGGAGAGAGGGGGAGGGAGAGAGAGGAAAAGCTGATTCAACCAAAGACGTCCCCTGTGCCGCAGCTGAAGCCGAATGCAAAAACTCGGCTGATGCTTGGAGCTGATGCTTCTCTCTGCTTAACCAGCTCGGCAGAAACAGATGGGTAAAGGTAGTCTTCTCCCCATCCACAGCAGAATGTGAAATTCAGCAGTTTGACTCCAGCCTAAGCTGCACCGGCTCTGCACTTCATGTCACCCATCCAAAATCTCCTTGGTCACATTTTTCATTGAGTCGTTTAAACATCTCTTATACAACAATTTTATAGGGTCAATGATATCATGTAGGCCTAAATGGGACTCAATCAATAAAGGTCTGTGCAATTACATGCTGATAACTGCAGCCTAGAAAAATGGATAGATACTTAAGCTTTACCGGATGGAAAATTGCACACATGGCACCTCCGCTATGAGAGAAAAGCACGATGAAATGAGAAGTGCTGAGCACTAACTAGCAGGGTTTGTGTGTGTGTGTGTGTGTGTGTGTGTGAGCAGGTACTGTTGTGTATGTTGCAACTGAGCTGAGGAGGTATGGATAAACAAGCCTCTGTGACATCACAGCGGCAACAGTGTGGCCTCGAAAACGCAGGCGGTGGGGGCAGCCAATCAGACGGAAGCACGCTCGGCCGGCCCACCGCTCCACGCCAAGGTGACGGGGCGGGTGGGGGTAGCGGACCTTGGGAGCGCTCTCTCCTGCCGTCCCGAGAGGAGGAGGAGGAGGGATGCTGGTGCTGGTGACACTGGAGAGGAGCTGGTGAAGCAGGGTGGGGGTGAGCGGGGTGAGCGGGGTGGGGGTGGGTGGGTGGTTCGGGGAGTTAGAGTGACATAGAAAGGGTGGTGATGGTGGTGGGGGGGGCACAAGGGGGCTGAATTAAACGGAGGAGGTGGTCACGTAACAGCCGGGTTCAGGCAGAGTTGAAGCTACTCGCTAGCTGTGCTGCAGCTGGTAACATTTACCTCAGCTCCAGCCTCATAAATGTTTGTGTGTGTGTGTGTGCGTGTGCGTGTGCATGTGTGTGTGTGTAAAGTTGCTCTAAAACACATAAACTAGGCCCGGATTTTTACAATGGAAAATAAGTAAAAAAACAGAACTCCCCTTTTTACACACACACACACACACCCCTCTCTCAGGACCCCTTTAACAAGCATCTGTTACCTTACAGTCAGGAGAGCAAGGAGAAATGTGAAACTAACCCCCACCCCCCCACCCCCAAACACACACACACACACCTCAAAATCCAGCCCCTCTCCCCCAAAGAAGGTGACAGTGTTTTTCTAACTCTCCATTACTTTCGAACAATCACTCACACACACAGACATCACCGCACTACACCGTCACGTCACTGACCGCAAAAAGTGACACGATTTCATACCGCTCTCCCAGTTCACGGTGACTGTATGGTTTGCGAGCGGCCGACGCAGCCGGCTGAACTCTGATTGCACCCTGCGGAACAGAGAGGAACAGAACAGGAGCAGGGGAAGGAAAGCACCCTCCATATTAGCCCGCTTAACTCGCTCACTTACAGCTAATAACGTGTTCGCTGTGGATTCAATGCCCGAGTCCCTATGTGTAACCCTCGCCGCTCCCCTCACCTCGTCATGTGTTTACAACGCATCACTGACATGTTCAATATGAGTGAAGGTTCTTAGTGCGCAACTGCTATGACCCCCCCCCCATCCGTCTGACGTTGACTGGGACGGAGCACCAGTGTGTGTGTGTGTGTGTGTGTGTGTGTGTGTGTGTTGTGTTGAGTCAATGCTGGCAAACGTGCAGCAGAGCCCCTGAGGGATGCTGCAGCCCTCTGCTCTCCAGGGAACTCAAAGAAAGAGAGGAGGGAGGGAGGGAAGGGAAGGGAAGGGAAAGAGAGAGAGAGAGAGAGCGAGCGAGGAGGCAGGATATGTATAGGAGGTGGGAGAAGCCCCAGGTAGCCTCTCAGCAATGCACCATTAGAGAGAGGAAAACACAAAGCCAAGCTCGGCTGCTCTCCTCTTCTCCAGCCACTGGATCCTTCTCATCACTCTCTCTCTGTTCTCCCTCTCTCTCCCACTGACCAGCTAAATATTTTATCAGCTGGCAAAAGAACCTACAACCCCCAAGGCCACGGGTTTGTTTTTTTTGTTTGTTTCTTTACTGAGGAAAGTAAGAGTGTGTGTGTATGTGTGTGTGTGTGTGTGTGTGTTGGGGGTGTGTGTAGAGGGCTGGGTTTGTTCACCAACCGAAACCTCACTGAAGTGCTTTCGATTGGTCACTTTGAAGTTGTTCTTCTTTCTTTCTCTCCCTCTCTCTCTCCCCCTCTTCCCTCCATCCGTGTGCATCCTATGTGCAGCACGCTGCTCAGTTCAGAACTGGATGAACGACCTTGAGCAGGCGCGCAGGGCTGTGTTGCCATGGCAACGAAGCCTCGTGCAACCAGTAACAGCTGGATGCAACAGCACTCCCTGAATTTTAGCGGGAGTCGCCACGTTAATAAAACGACTCTCTTCGTCTTCTCCTCCTCCTCCTCCTCCTCCTCCCCCTCCCTCTCGTTCTCTTTTGCCCCCCCCCCCCCCCCTCTCCTTGCTCTCATTTTCTCTCTCTCTCTCTCTGTCTCTCTCTCTCGCACACACACGGACCTGTATTCACACAAAAGAAAGCCTGGTCTTACAAAGAGAGTATATTTGATATTAGCCTGGTCTAGCCTCCCTGGTTTAATGATCCTTGTTCAAGTAAACAAAACGGACTGATAACTAAATTAATCAATTCACCACAAGATGTAAAAGCACAAGGCCTAGCAAGGCTACATGTTACACACACACACACACACACATATATAAGCATGCCCAAATCCGCTCACCCCCATAATTTAAGTGCAGACTTAACTTATTTAGCCAGAGCGCTACGATTTAGACTTAGAGAAGATTAAGTCTTGGGCACCAACTAATTATTTGTAATGAGAAAGAGAGACGAGAGAGGAGACAAAGGCCGATGTGGACGAGTCGAGAGGACAGGAAAAACATGGAAATCAATCAATCAATCAGCACAGAGACAGAGAGAAACATACCGAGATGGGCACTTGACATTCCACTCACAGAAGAAACAGCTCTCAGAAAAATAAGGAAGCGGAGGACATGAGCTGCACTGAGGCATTCTGGGGGAAGAAGGGAAGAAAATCCCAGAATACACAGATTGTCCTGACAGTCCATCAACTCATCCCTCTCTCTCTCTCTGCTCTCTCTCTCTGCTCTCTCTCCCTCTGTCTCTTGTCATTTCATCCCTTCACCTCAGAGCCAAGGCCTCTGGATTTTGTAATAAACAGAGAGAAGTTTATTATTGTAGTCTACATCTAGCTCCTTAACTTGTCTAAAACACATTTCCATTTCCCCAAATCAAGTTTTTTTTCTTCCCCTAAACCCAAAATTTGTGGTGAAATGACACCACACTCAAAACACAGAGTGCACACGCTGGATTTCCTGACATGTCAAATCCCAGCAAGGAGGACAGACTTCTTCACAAATCTTACTCCATTCAGACATCCACAGTCACTTTCATAAGTGGTCTTTCATTTGAGCGCTACTGTGTCACATTGTGCTCAAGGCAATGCAGTCTATGTTACTTCCATTTAAGAGGAATAGCTTTCATAATAGAATTTTTAGGGACATTTCTCTCATAAAAATGTTTCATGTCATACTTCTGTCTATTTCTTCAAATTACATAAACCAATAAAAATGTAAATCAGTGCAGAAATGGCTTATTTAGGCTTTTAGTCAATTCTCTCCATTCTTAATAACAGTTTGGCTAGCCACTTAAGTGGTAGGCCTATCTCTGTGCCAGTGCATCAGTGATAAACGAGAAATGAGCAAATCCCACCCTGGATATTTAAAATATTGCTTGTTTTTTCGATGGTCTTTAAGGACCCTACAGTATGTTTTCAGTTTTGTGGAAAATCCTGGCCAGTGACAGGGGGTTTCCCTGGGTGACTCAGGTGGTGAAGCTGCATTTGGAGTGCATTTTGTTTTGTGGTGGGAGGTTTTACTCTGTAACACCGCACAATAACATTTATTGGCAAAATAAGGCAATAGGAACATATTCTGAAGCCAAACGCAGAGGAAAATGTGCAGTAGGAATTCACTCAGAAGTCTTATGTGTAGAAAAGATACCAGATATGTCTTATAACACAATGAGGTTAAAAAAAATTGCAGGCTTTTGATGAGATGTAATATGGCAAATATGTCACCAAAGAACAAAAGTATTTTAACTGCTTTATACCACAATATTAGTGTACTTTGAATAAAAAAGAATCTTGAAACATAAATTATATATTATGTGTAATCTTTTGTTGATTTAAGTAATGTTCAAGTCTAAACTGTTTGATTGTTGCATTTTAAATAATTGTAAATGCAGTCGTTTTATATATTTTTTATTTGATGATTGCATTACATTGTTTCACTTGTGTTTGGAAGAGTTTTGAAATCAAAACTGTGACACTGCGGCTGGTATTGACACTGAAGTGAAAATGTTGGCACTGTGGCGACAAAACTGAGCACTCCTCTCTTCCTGTATCGTCCTGACTTATGAAAGCGCGTCAGCTTCCTGCACAACCACTAGAGCATCGACCGCAACACACACATGGCCCCGTCACATCTTTCAATGATCTCAACACACACAGACACACACACACACTGCTGACAGTAAGATCAAGAGCTCGTCTGGGAAGGAGTAAACACCGGCAGTTACAGTTGTATGATTCTGAATATGTAAATCATTCATGACAGTTTATCTGAGTGTGAAATGTGTGTGCATGTGTGTGTGTGTGAGGGGGAGGGGGGGCAGAGAGAGAGACAGAGAGAGAGAGAGAGAGAGAGAGAGAGCTACAGGGGAAAACCCACCCTAAAAGAGAATCAACAAGTAATTACTATAATCTGCTGCACTTCAGGGTGAATCTGCAAATGTGAACACATCTCTACCAATGTATCCAAGCTGTGATATCATTGAGAGATACTTGGTGACTTGGTGAAGGCTCTTCATTGATAGTGAATTGGAGAGTGACCTTGTGGGCACCGACAGGGGCCGAGATTTTTTTTTTTTTTTAAAAAGGGATATGGGAAATACTTCTGGTTCTACGATAAAATAGAGCTCATTTGGATGTCAAAGCTAAAGCAAACATGGATCAACTGTCTAAGTCAAACTCATTATGAATGGAGCAGCAGCAGAATGTGTCTCTTGATGACACTACAGATTTGGGGCTCTCTGGGTTGTGGCTTGGGGGAAAGAGTCTTAAATGTTGGCAAATATCAACTTGACCTAAGCAAGATCATAAGAGTAACACATCTGAATTCTATTTTAGAGTGGATTGTCCCTTTAAGCTGAACAGGAGATTAGCGATTCGACTGGCAGGATGACCCAAAAGCCGGTCATTAGGGCCTGATTGCAACAAAAAATAGCAACACTGCAACAAATCAGGCGTGGGGATAGCCACCTCTGGACTGGAGATGCCTCCGTGAAGGACAGGAGGACAAAAAAAATGAGTGAGATGGGAGAAAAAAAAGGACCCCCCCTCTCTCTCTCTCCCCTCCTCCACAGAGCCGAATCAATGAGAGCTGCAGAAGATTAATTCCTGTTTAACACATCCTGACACATGGGAGAGGGGCCCCAACAACAACAGGACAACAGTTCAGTTCACCACACCGCAGCTGGGGGAGGCAGGGGACAGTGTCATCGACATACCACAGAGAGAAAAACCAGCCAGAGAAAGAGAGAGAGAGAAAGAGAAACAGTCAGAAACACAATTAAAGCAGAGCGAGTCAGTGATAGAGAGAGAAGGGGAAGCAAAGAATGTGTTAGAGTCAGAAACTTCCTGATTGGACGGAAACTAACAGAAGAAGCAAAGTCTGACGCGAACGAGCGGAGTCAACGAGGGCAACGACAGGAGCAACAAAAGACCAGGAAGGACAAAGGAAGGAAGGCAAAAAAAAAAAAAAAAAAAACACCAGGTAGAATTCCAGCACCTGAGCCCCTCCCCCTGCAGGACTCCACCCCCACCACCACCCCCACCACCTCACCCTCACCCTCACCCACCCTCCCTCCCTCCCATGCCTTCCCATGGTCCCCGGGCTGGTGTGTGTGGCCCTGCCTTGTGAGGCCGGTCCCAGCACCCGCCCTGCCCCCCCCTCCCCTCCTCTACCCCCAGCGTCTGACCCAGTCACCAGCATCCCCTGCTAACCTCTGCCCCCCCCCCCCCCCCCATCCTTCTCCATTCAGCAAACATCATGCATCACTGTCAGCCTCCTCCTCGTCCCAACGTATTCACCCCACCATCCGCTTAGCGCCGACCCCTCGCGGGTGCCTACAGGCCCAGCAGCCTGCCCACGTCTCCCCCTCCCCTGCCCCCCCCCCCCCCCCCCCGATTTAGGAGCCCTCTGAGTAAAGCACGAGGTGGGGTGTGTGTGTGTCTCTGCGGCGCGTGTGTGTGTGTCGAACTGAGGCTTTGGCCACAGAGTCGACTGTAAATCTGTCAGGAGGGCCGCTGTGGAACGAGACGTGGGCTCGTCTCCGCCACACCCCTCCACTTGGGCAACAGACAGCCAGTTCACCCGGGAACAAAGCCACAAACACACAGCTAAATTTGAAACAGGACTTTTTTTTTTTTCCTCATATACAATTAAGTCAAACTCTGGCCCCAGCATGATACACCTACCCACATTGACACAACAACTGGCTGCACCACTTCCCTTCAACTTCTGTTTACACACTGAGGAGCAGATTACTACTGCAGGTAGGGCTTCAGTGTCTCGCTCAAGGACACGTTGCTTTTGATGGACACAACACCGGCTCTTGCAGGGACTGAACCCGGGACCTTCCGGGTGACGGGGTGACGGGACACTCTCCCCAACCAGCACCCCCCCCCCCCCCCCCCCGCTGCCCCCTGCAGATTCACACTGACACACTATCATGATAAAAACCTATGACAGCAACCATCATGAAGGGGGTTATGAAGGAGACATGTGGAGGAAAATACTCTGACCCGTTCACTGCCTGCACAACACAACGAGCACTCACTCTTACAGTACACACACACACACATTTGCAGTCAATGCATGCCCCCATTCAATGCACTGACTTGCACAACCAAGACACAGTCTTTCTACTTTTTTTTTTTATCGGTCAGCACTCGGGACGCCAGCTGACTGCGAGTCGGCATCGTCTGCTTTTTATTCTCCGCATCGGGGATATGTGTTGGACTTTGTGAAACCAGCAACAGTAAAACACAATCAACAACACCGTGATTCAGGCGTGATGCGGTTACAGGCTTGAAACATGTATGCCCGCTGCAAATCTACCCCGACATTTCGGTCCAAATTCCTTATATTGCGACAGCGCCAGGCTCAGCTGTGTGCACTACAGTTTCCCTCGGTCCTACACACTACTATCACTATCACGGGCAGCAGCAGCTTAGCAGGCGAGGAGAAAAAAATGAACGAATCAGCCCGTTTGAATAGGTATCTGTCAAGTCCTATCCCGTGGTTGTGTGTGTGTACGCGTGTGTGTCTGTGTGTGTGTGTGTGTGTGTGTACGCTCCCCAAAACTTCTCGATGCCTATTGGAAATACTTCTCTACCAGCCTGTGGACTGGCTTGTGTGATTGGCAAATAAGTTTCAACCTGCCAACATTCATTCATTTTGCAGCGCGGACTGCAAAACAGAGGGGAAACGTATCCTGCACTTCTTCCACATAATGGACAGGTTACTAAATCGTTGCTGTCATGTAAATGACCGTGCACGGTGCCCCGCCGTACCGATGCCAATATTGTGTGCACTGTCGCTGGGAGCCCAAGTGTGAACGTTTCCGTCCTATATCGAAAAATTCAACCAAATGCAAAGCCCGACTAAATTAATCGCAGCAGATTAGCGACAAATAAACAGCACGGACTCACCGACTAGATGTAGCTCTCTACCGGATCGATAATTTCTTCTTTACACCATTAACTCTCCGCCATCTTCAGCACTGTTTGTTTAAATGGGAAACACTCCCGAAGCCCAAGAAGCCAGTTCTGTAAGTTGAGCGGCGAAGGGGCTTCTGGGTAACGGAGTTCGTTGGACCGGAGCGCCGCGCTCTCCTCCGCCACGTTCCACCGCGGAAACGGACTACAGCGAGACTACACCATGGCACAGGAGGGGAGGGGGGGCTCAGGCACTGTCTAGCAGCACACAGACGGATGTCAGCGACGATATTAGAGCAGAAAGATGCCACGGTGTTTATTTTTAGTCAACCTGAGCGGGGCTTGAAAAGCAAACAGTGACTTGTTTGCAGGGGCCTGTAGGCTAAAAGGTGTATCCACACTTTCTACCAAAAGAAGGCATTTGGGTAGAGAGGGTGGCGCGTAAGTAAACAGTCTAAACTTGGGAACAATTAGGACGCCACATAGTCTTCTTAGTTGTCCTTGTCTGATAATGGTGATGGAGTCTATTTGAATGAGATAACACAATCTGGCTGAGAAATGCGTAGCGCATGTGTGTTAGGTGCCATTGACGTATTGCAACACCCAAATTATTTATGCAAAGCAGGGATTGACACTTCTAACTAAAATATCCCCGAGGAAAAATCAACATAATATTCCTATAATGTTCCTGTGGGTACTTATAGTGCGTCTGTGGTACTCAGTAATGAGTTTATAATTAGGTCTCGTACTTTTTGGTGTTTTTTTTTTTTTTTTTTTATCTCGTATGGTATAACCGTAATGTAAATATTCCTATAAGGACTTGTTTTGCTCTTTGTATAGTATCCTTCTAAAATGTATTATAGGATGCTAATAGTTCATTTTCTTTTTCAGCCATACAGTGTACAGTGTGTATTAAATATGACAGATCTAAAGTAGATATGTCATTTTGACATAATTTCTGTATGTCTACCAGCTTGTAATACCTTCTAGTAGAGAAAATGTGGACAGTGTCAGTTGTGTCATGATGGGGAAGTTATAACACATGACATGATCTCTATAGATGATACCTACTTAAATCTATATTTGTTGAACCACATTATGTGTTTACACATTATATATTTAACACTTAGTATTTACCTATATTTTCTTCTTCTTAAATAGCCTACTTGAGTAACTAGTATACAATAGATAATGCAATGGGTAAGTGCCCATTTGAAATTGTTAAGAAGTTGGCATTTGGTCTCTATCAAACAGAACAAAGAAGTGAACCCCACCTGACCTACAACTGTCAATGTCTGCCAAAAGTCTCTAAACTCAAAGTGACAATCAACATTTATAAATGCAAATCATATCACTTCATATCTCAGACTTGGATAATTAAGATACCAGAAAAGTTTCTTTGAAATTAAAATCATCGGTAAAAGAAGAAATATAATGTCATTTTGTATACTACACCTAAAAATCAATATTTTGGGGACATTGTTCACTCAATTTTTGCTATATAGTGAGAGTAAATTATTTAATGCGTTGCAACCAACCCCTGTTTAAGAGACTTGAGCTCTGTAGAAGATGCATTTCAAGAAAAGACTTATTAGGGTTATTAAAATCCACTCTGTTTTTTGCACATGAAACAGACAAACACTGAAGTGTTCCTTTACTTCCTGCAGCCCGGCAATATTTTCCAGAGCAGCAGAGCTTTCTGTGAACTGGGTGTGTTTAACTGGAGGGACTCTGGCTCCCTCAGGCCACCTATCTCTTATAGATGAGGCCCATATGTGGGCTCCATATGTGAGCTGGCAGGGTCAGCATGGAGCGCTGACGTCAGAGCCGGGTGGCCTATGAACTGGGGCACGTCGGCACAGCACCCCGACTCCTGCCAAGATATACTAGGCAGGCAGAGATAGCACCAAATCCGTCACCATGGTGATACCAGGCAGACAAGTGCACATAGATAGACAGATACAGCACACACACAAAGACATACACACGCACACACAAAGTGAGTAAGGCTCCCGTTGTGTCAGTGACGGTGGGAATGAAAGAAGACGAGAAGAGGAAGGTGAGAGAGAAGTGAGACAAGATGATGAGATAGTGAAGTTTAGTTTGAGGCAGTTTAAGTGGAAGAAGAGACAAGATCACAGATAATGATAAATGATGCTTAATGCCCGAAGTGAAGGGTAGGAACAGTAGTTGGGGGGAAAAAAATACTTATAGGTGCTGGAGAATCACAAAGTAGAAAGACGTGAGAGAGGGGGAGTGTGCAGAGTTGTCAGCGTGATGGAGGAGGAGGAGAGAAAGTGTCATGGCTGGAAGGAACACAGAGAGAGAGTGAAAATAAGGCTATTAAGTGACTCGGAGAAAGAGAGTGAGGGAATGAGGAGTGCATGTAAGAAGGAGAAAGAGTAAGAAAGAGTAAGAAAACTTTGAAATAGGGTTGGGGAGAAGCTTTAGAGTAATAAGCAATTAGCCTCACGGGTCAGGCATAATTCATCCAGCAAAGGAGAACCACCAAGGAGCAGAAAATGTGATTAGAAAATAGCTTAATGAGATACATCATGGGGGATGCAAAAAAAGTGAATTTTCTAGGAAAGCAAAAAATTGCAGTAGCCTGTGGTTCGCATATATTGGAAATGTGCCAAAGATCCTTCGACTTTTTCATTTCAGTGGTAGCTGGTATTCTGAATAGATCTTGCATACACCCAGAAAGAGCTACCTGCGTGTTCTGTCGATATTAAAGCACATTTCATACACAGGGAAACTGAATGTGCTTTTACATAAAAACAATCAATACAGAGACACATACAGAAATAGTGCAAACCCGCAATAAAAATACAAATCACATGGAGAAAAGATACATATATTGTGTAGAGAAAATATGGATATACATATATCACATAGAGGACTGTCACGCACACACAGACATCCACACACACACAAACACACACACACACATAAAGGGTTAAGTCCTAGTCAAAGGATTTAGAGAAATTTTTAATTGCAACTGGGAGCATAAAAGCTAAAACCAACTAAAAGGTTGTAAAATTACAATTCTCTCTTTTATTCCCAAATAGGCTAAATAGTTTCAAGGAAATCAGTTCATGGTATGGTTGAGTATCATATAGCCATAATCAATAGCATAAAGTGCAGTACTGTTTGAAGGGTTTACCTTCAAACTTAGCTATACATTTCCATACTGTGTATTTGTGCATTTAACTTGTGTGTGTCTCTTGATCAGGGATGGATTCAGGATTTTGGATTCAGCTTGAACCCTATTTTACAGTAAATTGACAGTGTGGGGTGAGAGAGAAAAACATGACAGAGAAAAGGAAATACTACAAAAGTCATTGTGAAGTACAGAAAACAAGAGATGGGAGCTGGGGGGCTGTAACATAGACCTGAGACAGTTACTGCATGACCACAATACCACAGCACCAAAACATATGCCGGAAGGTTGGGCACAATTTCACTAGAAGTGCCCTTTTAATGTTTTACAGATGAATGCAGTCCAGGTGTCGAGGCATGTATCTCTGATGACCACCAACAGGAGAAGGTAAGTCCCTTTGCTTAAAGATCTGGTGCAGTGAGAATCACATGGTGTTGTTTAACAAAGGGCATGTTAATGTAATGTTGTCCAGTCAGTGTTTTGGAAATCTAACTAATGCTCTCCCTCTGGTTGTCAACAGAATCAAAACATTTTAGAAATCCAGTCTACATCCTGGTGTAAATGATGTCACATATACCCAGATATGTATACTTAATGAGGTGCTGAATAGTCTGTCAGACTAACTAAAGTCACCATGCTTCCATTATGGATTATCAATGGATGCCGAAGTTCCTGCACTTAGATATACATATTAGTATGCAGTGGAAGAAAAATTAAACAAGAGACAGACACACAAGTTAAAGAGGGATTAAGCTCTCACTCTCTACAAGCTTCATCTGCAACTAGCATAAAAAAACACATGGGTTTACTGGTAATAGGATGTTGAAGAACTGGTATTATCACTTTATATGAACTAAGTCTCAGGGTTACAGTTAGCAACACTAGTGCTAGCTACCTTGGTTAGCTAGCTTGTCTAGTTAGGTGGTGCTAAGCCTGTAGACAGAGCCACGCCCCCTCAACCTACTGAGAACTGACGGAGCATAGAGCAAGGCTCACTAAATCAGTTAACAAATTAAATGAACCATCAAAAGTTGAGAAAATGACACTCCTCGTTGTAGAAATCAATAGCAAGGTTGTCCTGACTGAACTAAAATCATTGTTCTGGATCTTTAACAGATGTCTCATCCATCCTCACTCCCTCTCACTTGGCTTTGTGCCAATATTATGCACAAGTAACAAGTGGACATATTTTTTTTAAAATTCCAAGCTTTTGTAAAGCTGCACCAGTTCTCTCCAAAGTATTTGAATTTCACAGAAGTGACCTACTTGAAAAAGGTGAATTTTACTTTAAGCGTGCATTCTGTGGTCGGCATATCTGAAATAAAAGTATAGTTTATTTTTCTGAAGTTGCAGCACTGACGTAGGTAGAAAATGAAGCATCTCTGTTGAAATTCTGACTCATTTTAGACCTTTTCGTACAAATAGTTACATTTTTGAAGATAGAATCACCTGAGAATTTCTGAGAAACTGTGGGAATAATATTAATAATAATACATACATACATACATACATACATACATAATATTATGGTATTTATTATTAAACATGATTTGGAAAATGACATACTGATGCCTAAGGGTGAAAGCAAGTGACGCACACACACACACACACACACACACACACACACACACACACTCAGCAGCAGCTATCACAGTATCTGACAGTATCTGTTTACATTTGGACTTGCCCATAATCCTTAAAGGTAAAATAAAGTACAGTTGGCCACTAGTTGTTACACTAGAAGGTCAATCCTTCTAAATGGTTATTGAGTGTGGGCAGAAGAAGAGCATGCTTTGTTTTCCAGCACACTGTATATTGTTGAGACAGAAGCTCCGTCAAATTTAGGGGACTGCGGAAACAGTTGGGAGGGTGAGAGGAACAGGGAAGCTGTTTAACATTCCAAACAGGTAGGGAGGAGGCTTCAGGAGAGTAGTGGAGCAGCTACCAGCACGCGCGCACACACACACACACACACACACACATACACATACACATACACGCACATTCACACATACACGTGTGAGGCACATGGGTGTAAATGGAGAGAGGAAAAGGAAGGGGGCAGCTCACATGCAGAAAATGCTGTTACACTAACAGACTGTGTATATACTGTGTGTGTGAGAGAGGAAGAGGGAGAGAGAGAGAGAGAGAGAGAGTCAGTAATGAACCAGGTGAATAAATATGGTTGCCTCCAGGTTTAATGTCATGATTTTTTTGTAATACTCATCCCACATTGCTAGTGCCCACCGTCTCTTTCCAATTTGGACAGAGATAGGTGAAGATAATATTGGGCACACATTGAATTGTGGAAGACAGATTGCCAGGAAGCCGCCATCTTTATGCACCGGGTCCAGTAGGATTAGTAATAAACATGGAGAGATAGGTAGATAAGAGGTGACCTGGACTATGTAGGAGCTGAATGGAGTGGCTCATGTAAGGTGTATCAAACTGTATTCAAAAGAGAGGGAGAGTAGACAGAGGTAAGAAATAAACAAAATGGGACAGCACAGAGAGACAGATAGGAGAAAAGAGAAAATAACACTGGGGACTTGAAAAGACAGTGACAATGAGATTGAAGCGGCGCTATGGAAAATAATAAGTTTTTCATAAATCCACCTTATTGTCCTCCCAGTCCCAGGTTAACTATCACTCTCTGCCTCCTGTGCTGTTTGTGCAACCTACCTCAGCATCACCCAATTCAAAATCAATATAACATGATAGGAGAGATAAAGCAAAAATGGGGCTAGTTGTAGAGTCATTGGCTTGAAAGCCTCAAGGGAGGGTGAAGTTGCTGTCTAGAAAAACAAAACCCACAAAGGTGTAGTAAGAGGTGAGAGGGGTGGAAGTGTGGAAGTGTACAAGCTGAGTATTACAGAGACAGTTAAGGCAATGAAAGAGTGAGACTAGACTGTATGAACACACGTGACCTCACTAGTGCTGTCAGCTGTCCCAGCTGCTGGCTGTAACCCCCCCCTCACCCCATATGTGTGTGTGTGTGTGTGTGTGTGTGTGTGTGTGTGTGTGTGTGTGTGTGTGTGTATGCATGCACATACATGTACACATATAGGTGTGTAAAGATTCATGTGCCAGATGCACAGCTTGTTGGGGCCCAGCTGCATACATATACACACACATATACACACACACACAGACACACACATACACACAGACACACACATGCACATACACAAAGCATTCCGCACAGTCTGGAAGAAATGCATAAATCATATCCATATTCCCTCTATATTTCTGTTGATTTCTGTGTTTTGCAATGTGAATGTTGCACAGAGGCATAATTGATTCCAGGCATATCCATGCTGACAGTATGGCTGAGGTCTTCAGCTGCCCTCTTCCCTCCCGCTGCCACATGCCGCACAGTTTGGGAAGGTCCTGCAAACAGCTATGGGCAACAAGGACTGAGCACAGTAGCACAAGAGCGCTGCCTGTTATATTTGTTAACCCTGAAACACACTGAGCATCCATACTGTATGTAGCAATGTTAAGAAAATACACAGACAGACACAGAGCTAAGCTCCTTATCTTGTGTCCCTGTTTTTATTAATAACAATAACAATAACAATAATGATAATACTAATAATTTAGTTCTTTTTTTCCCCTTCCCCCAATTCGAATTTGTTATTATTAATTTCTTATTTGTTCTTAATTGACTTGCCTGGGTAAATAAAGGTTTTAAAAAAACAGACACACTCCCACCCACCGACAGACACACACAGATATACATGCATATACATGCACACGCTATAGTTGGGTGTCAATGAGGTAGACAAAAGCAATATAATGAGGAGTGATGCTGCCACCTCTCTTTCTCCTTCTCGCTCTCTCTATATCTCTCTTTCCTGTGTCTCTCTCTCTTTTTCCTCTCCTCTAGTCATCTAGTTATATAAAGATAAATGTATTTCACTGTTGTCCACAGCTTCTTTATTTCCAAACAGCTTTTCCTATCTCTTCCTCCGTTCTGGTCTCTACCCTAATTTGCATTTGCTGGCTCTGATGGACACTGACAGGGCTCTGCTCACCTCTGTACACCACACACACACACACACACACACACACACACAGTCTCTCTCTCTCTCTCCTCCATCATCATGAGGGTTCTTCTATTCCTCTCTGTCTCTTTATCTGTGTGTCTGTCTCTCTTTCTCTCACTTCCCTCACCATTTTTTCTGTTCTCCCGTCTGGTTTCCATTCCCGTGCCTCTGATCCCTCCAGATGTTTCTACCCCTTCTACACTCTGTCCTTCATCGGTCTACACCTGCTCTATTGCTCACCTCACACACTCCCCTCATGTCTGTTCGCTCACAAATAGCCTTGAGGTCATGAGCGTCTTTTCAGATCTCCTTGGTGCTTTATGGATCACTGCAAGTAAACCTGGCTGGGAGAGCAGCTGCTGCCCAATTTGCTCATTTGAGGCAATCAATGAAAATAACACTGAAGGATGACAATACTTCCAAGAGATTACACACACACACACACACACACACAAACGTGCACCGGTGCACAAAGACGAACACACGCTACAGTCCTGCTAATTGTTGGCTATTAGTCTGCAAGTCCGGGATTACATGTCTTATTAAATACAGAATTTCAAATGAGCTTCGTTAAATAAGAAAGTACTCCCCTTTTAATGAAGCTAATTTATATGGAAATTACACATAATACTGACGATTCAGCGAGAGATTTATCCTCATTGGATGAAGGGGAGGAATTAAAGAAAAAAAGAGCGGGAGAGTGATTTTTCCCTCGCCTTAGCCGGTCTTGGATTCTTTTTGCAAGTTAAGTTTGCTTTTGAAACACACACACACTCACAGGGTTCAGGTCACGTATGTTTGGGTTAGGTATATAGCCATCACTGTGTGTGTGTGTGTGTGTGATGGAGAGTGTGTGTGTGAACTCCTGTCCTTGTGCTGACCCTGCAGAGCTCCAGCCTGCCTCTCTGGTTCCCACTGATCCATCATGCTGTCTGATTGCCCAGAGAAAAGCCATTACTCTAAAACAACAGGACACATTAGCAGTGAGCTGCAGGTGTCTCTTTTCTATGTGGCGCTCATTCCTCACCATCCATGAATGCAGATGTCATGTCTACACTGCCCTACCAGTCAAACTGTACAGCGGTGTGGCTGAGTTACATGTGTCTCCTATCTGAAGCTCGCTCTCACTTTCAGAGAAATACAGAGATCCAATTGCAGCCCAACAATTGATACAGTTTGTTGGTTGACTGCACTCTAAACCCTGCTTTATGAGTGTTGAGCAGCTTACTGTGTGATAAGACAATGTTTCTGTCTTTCTCGCTCTGACTAGTGATTTATTAATGCAGGTCTGTATGCAGCTATGCCCCTGCAGACTGCTTCTGTCCCTCAGGCGAAAAGCTCATCATTGCCCCCTGGTGGTAATTAGTCAAGAAGTAGGACTTGGCCACCACTTATTTCCTTATGTCTCTTTTGTCTCCTGACACCATCCTCATGTGGGTGAAAGTGGGCATGAAAAACGCCTGACTTTGCGTATGCCATCAAATATAGCCATGTAGTGAAATAGGAGGAAGGGAGTAATGAGTCTTGTGCAGGAGGCTAGAAAGAGAAACGTCAAAATCAATGTTTTGTGAGTGTTTTGAGAGCAACCCTGCTGTATGACTGACATTTTCCTCGCTGGTTCTCCTCAGAGGTGGATAATTATCTAGGAGAGCTCTCACAATTTACTGTGCACTTTCAAATTGCAATGTTTTTGTGCGTTTCCCCATGGAGTTTCCATGGAGACAATTCAACTACTCAACCTGCAGGCAGTATGTAAAAAATACGTTATGAGTTTAATAAGTTTGAATAATGAACAAAAGCTTTATTCAAACATGAAATAAAAAAATAGTGACAAAGAAAAAAGAACAGAACTCACAAGAATTTGCATAAATATATACCATCAGAGCATTTCAGAGACAACATCTTTGAAAAGGAATATATCGCAACATCTATAAACAAGCAGCAAAATAAAAACAAATCAAGGACAATGCAGAATGAAATATCCGAATACGATAGTAACATCTGTGTACCTGCTGTGCAGGTCTTTTCCAACTGATCTCATGGTCAAATGCATTAATGATTGTTGCCACCTAGAGGTTGTCGATACAGTTAATTCATTGCAGTCTTGTTATTTTGTATCAAAAAAACAAAATGCACACATTTTTATTGAACAAGTCCCAATTGATAATTAGAGCCGTATCAATGCAGAAACAACCCAAGGTGAGAAGTGTTACGGTGCTCTGACATAATGCATATTATTCAGAAAGTGCATTCCTGTGGGATTATACAGGCTACTGTATCTCACAGCGAGGGGCCATGAACTGCACTGTGGCTCACGTTTCAGAACCGGATCATCCACTGACCGTCGCATGACACCTGATGAGCGAGGGAAGCTCACAGAGGGTTTCACTCCGGCTTTCCTCGGCTATAAAATGCAGTTTGTAGGCGCCGAGTCCAGCCTTTCACCTAAAAGTGGGCGAGTAGACGATCGAAGCCGCTGAAACCGGCCTGCAGGACTCACCCTGGAACAAATTCAACACTGTACACAACATTTGCTCATCTGATCATGTGATTAAACAGATGTGTGGATGACTAGCGTTATTATACTGGTGTGTTTTACTATCATGTATTATGTGATAGCTGCAGTATACACCTGCAGCATAGTGTTAACTGAGCATTGTCATACAATTGAGTTCACTTTGCTCTAGTAAGGCCATGAAGTTAAATAAATCATTAGGCTAAGTCATTTTTTTTTTACACTCATACAACAATGTGTACCCACACTAACAGTTCAGCAAGCTTCATTCTTATATAAAAAACAACTCATATCAATATGGATGCAAAACAAATATTCACACATGTGTACTGAACAACAGTGAATTTCAACAGTTTTCCCTCTATAAAAATAGCTTAAAAATCTGACACATATTTTAGTACAGTGTAGGGTTAGGTCATAGATTTTTTTTTCTTTTACAACTGAGACAGTTCAGTAACAGGCTGGTACATAAATCCTCTGCTCCTCCTTCCCTCCTATGACACTGCCATACACAGACATAGGGCTTTAAAAGACCACCGGACTCCCAATAAGGAGTGGTAAAGGGAGCAAAAATGAATGGCATCTTCATCTACTCCCAGCTCTAGAACTAACAGGAAAAGACTTTCCTCTGAGCTCCAACTGTCTGCAGACAGGTGGTACGGTCTTTCCAGTATATAGGGCTTTACATGCACAGTGGTTTAGTAATAGAGCGGGACTGGGCCCGTGACAGAAAACAGATTAGGGCCATAGCAATGTCAGGATCACTGGAAAGGTGAAGCAGGAAGGCCAAAACATGCCACATTTGGCAAACAGAAATCACAGAATCTCTCTCACACAGGATAAAGGGCCATGAGGGGCGGAGACACTGAACACATAAGCATTTAGTAACCGATAACCTATAGAACATATGCCTATCCACAACTCAGTGTTTTACACACAGAAGCATGTTGGGAACTGAGACCCACCCAAACAAAGTGAAACAAAAGGACAGGATGTGATTGTGAAACACAACAAACAGGGCGGGAGTCAATAAACAGATTGTCACATTTCATGCTCTGCACACAGGCAATAGTGTTTTACGAGACAAGCAATAATAATCATCGTCATCATCATCATCCAGACCCGGTTAATTCCATAAACATACACAGTAGGCAAAATAATACAAACAGACCGTATACACACGAGTGCACAGGCATACACACACACACACTCCCCCTCACAAACACATCTCCCATTTCAGCATGGGATGTAACTTATAGTGTAAGTGGTGAGTAGCTTGTCCCCTGATACCCAGGAATAAAAAGGCAAAACAGAGAAGGCAAACGGAACGGAACGAAAGCCGAACGAGTGACGTGGACCACTGACATTATAAGGACACTTGAAGGAAGATTGTACTGTTTGGATTAACTGAAAGCAGTTGCTATGTACCTCTGTCTTTGCTGGTTATAGCTTTTCAAAGCATATAAAATAATAGATATCTGTAGTATATGACAAAAATAAATAACTCAAACCTCTTGCAGCAGTTGTAAAAAGGCCACTGAACGCTTGTGTGTGTGTTTGTGTGCGAGTGTGTGTGAGAGAGACGCAAACTCAATAGCACAGGTAGAAAGTAGCCATAAAGCCTTTAGCTTTAAACCATCATGCATTGACATTACCATATACAAGACTGAAGTGCAGCCTCATTCAGACAATTTCTTGCTCAAATTTCCCATCATGCCATTATAAAGATTTTACTGTATGCATACAGTACAGCATCACAGGTTACAGTACAGCTTCCTCTTGGTAAGTCTCCTAACCTGGATGATCCCCTGTATTAGGGTGAAGCTGATTGCTAGGCTAGTGATAAACACAAACTAAAATATAAAAGTGCCTCAATCCTGCAACGTGATGGATTTCATAGGCAGAGGCAAGTCAAATAATGGCAGTAAATGATCAAGGGGTTAAGCGCACCCGGCTTCAGTTACTTGGTGACAGCTATGCCAAATACCTAAATAGCACAAGTATTCTTCTAGAGCTATTAATTTAGTATCTTTTCACAAAGTTTTCCTGACAACAGCAGAATATCAAAGTGCTGTCTTGCAGAGCAAGAAAGGCTATATTTTTGGACGTGAGCCAGTGGCCAGTTTAGCAGGTTTGGCTGAATAAGGCCAAACAGCCAGTACAGATAGTCTGTACACTAACACTTTACATTAAGTTGCCCTGAAGTCAAAATTCTGTAATCACTGTAGTTACAATATCACACTTGCATCTTAAGGTACTGTGATGTAAATTGAGTCAATGTCACATCGCAGAAGAGCAACTCAGTTTAAAGTACCCGACGAGTGATCATTATTTTACACAAAAGGACACTTTGAAGAACTAAATCTATCCTGTTAAAGCATCAAAACCAACTCTGCCCTGCCAGTGTCCCATCTGCAGAGAACCCAAATGAATAATAAACATTTCTAACAGACAGTAACACAGAACTTTTTAAACAGGAGCTTCAACCCCAAAGGGACAGTTATGTAAGGTTTCTTAGTGCGCTTAAATGGTTGTTTTGGGGAGCAGTAGATAGGATTTGAAGTTGTGAAAAGATAGAATGTCACATTGACAGAACTCCCTCACTCAGTTTTTCCACTTCCTCCATCTTTATGAAGCTTTGGCTTTTCTTGCCCGTGGTGACGTTTTATCCTCAGACTTCACAACGCCATTGGCAGCACCTCCTGACAAGAAAAGTGAATATAAAACATCCTTGATGAAAAAAAGAGGAGATTTTAGCATGCAGATTTTAAATCTGGATGCTCAAATTGTGCTTTCAGCAGTATTACAAAAGGATCGGCTGGTTGATGCATGAAAGTAGTAAACAAACAGTGTAGCAATTAGAAAGTGTAACAAGCAAATAGCAAGTGCGTGAAGTGAAAACTGGACATTTTTTAAAGAAAGCACTGTGCCAAAGTGGAAGACCAACCAGAGGATGAAGCCCTGGCTCACTCACCCCTTGCAGGCTCCCTCTTGTGAGGCTTGCTCTTTGGGCTGACTGCCTTCTTCTTGGAAGCCTGGTTCTGGCTGTGCTCCCTCCACTTTTTCAACTGGAAGTTAATGAATTTCCACATCATCCAAGCCTGCGTCAGGCAGATAGCTGCCAGACAAGTCATCCTAAGGGGTGAGGAGGACACATTTTAAAGAAACTGTACTGGGAAAACTTAACTTTTGTGAACAGGAACACAGTACTTTGGTCACTTTGTCATCTTAATGTTTAAATTAGAAGGCTAGGAGACAAAGGGGGCCGGTCTTGTTAAACTGCCGTCTAGACTTGCCTGATGGTGAGCACATTGAAGTTGCCTTCCGCCAGTGAAAACCCCTGGTTTTCCGTACGGGGCAGCCCAAATCCAAAAGTCAGAACGGAGAGTGTGAGGGTGAGGAGGCGGGCGATGACAAAAAGTAACGCCCACAGAGTAAAACTGCAAAGGGAGAAAGACACAGTGATGGTTACCGTGACAACATCAGAGAGACATCCCGTCAGTGCGGTCAGACCGGGAAGGTAAAATAAAACCATCCACTGGTATCATAAATGCCAAGTGAAAGAATGGCGCCCTGCTTGTATGGATCGACACGTGCATAGATGGGTGAAAACGTAGGCTGCTGTCAGATACCCCTTCTGCTTGTTCTCGTCGCTGAAGTAGAAGAGGCGCGAGGCGTGGAACAGGAGCTCCACCAGGTAGTGAGGGACGAGCAACACCAGGCCCAGTCGGTGCAGGCTGAACACACAGGAGACAGAGAGTGGGTGACACAACACAGAATTAGTCCAGGTCAACGCGGGACACAAGCGAGGAAAGAGGAAGTCAACTACACTGATAAATGAGAGCAGGAGGTGTCACTGAACGCTAAAAACAACCCAACGCGCGATTTACAGAGACGCTTCTTAGAGGCTATCCAACATGCCCATGGAGCATAAAAACAACGTTCACATCAACTCCTCACATTACTTTCTACTACACTTCTGAACCCTTCTTTCAGTTCTGAAGGAAAGGAGATGAGCAGAGGAGAAGAGATTAAATAAAAAAACAAAAACAATGGGGTGAAAGAGGAGGTCAGAAGTTGATACTGCATGGTTTCAATTTAGTGCTGGGACGCATGTCAATTGCCCTGAGTTAGAGTTTAAAAGGTGATCTTTATGGGGTCGTGTAAGGACAATAAAGGATCGTCAAAGAGGTTGACAGGCAAGGATCTATTCCCAGCCCCTCACGTCAATCACTCCATACACTCTGAGACACCGCATAAGTAGATAGCTGTAACCACACATCATTCTGGCACATTTGGAAAACAAGTGAAGCAGACCTGGCTCAGAATGACTGTTTCAAATAATTGTTAGCATTTGTTTTATTCTGCTTAGAGAGGCTGACAGGTGGAGTTACTGCAGATTCAGATAGTGTCAGGCAAGATGTCCAAGTTGTCAATCACAGAAATGTATGCTAGATTGACTTTCGTATACTTTCCCGCGATTGACTGCACTTTCCGGTGCTCCTGACAACATACTGTCTTAGGTGATAATCTCCGCCTATCTGGAAGGCTAAAATAAACCATAAAAAGTAACATTATTTTACCCAGGACTGGTTTGAAACTTGCTTGGTCATTATCAGGGTAAATATGCAGGAGAATATGCTTCTCTTGCACAAAAACCTATTCTATCTACTGAAGATATACTCAGACAGAAGCATTATTTGACTCACTTTAAGACGTAGGCACCAGTGATGTGGACAACATAAAGGCAAATGTAATAGAGCTGGCGGGGAATGTCCTCCTGCGAAACACACAAGTGGAAGAGAGCTTGTGTTAGTTACTAACAGCAGATGGCCTGTAGCAGAACCTTCAATTATCACACACAGTTTGCTGGAAAGGTATTTGGACAGCAGCGCATTTTTTTTTATATTTAGGCTCTGAGCACTTACTACTTTGGATGTGAAATGACTGAGTATGTAGTCATTAAAGTAATTATATTTATTATATAGTCAAACACTCTTAATGTGCAATTATGCAAGTCTGCAACACAAAAAAAATACCAAGACTCAGCATCAGTTATTTTCAGGTACTCTTCCCAGCTTTGAAACAGAAATATGCTCATACACATATGAGAATTAAGCTGTGACCTACACTTGGCTCTGAGACAATATATGTGCATCATCAGGGAAATTACTACAAGTTAGCAAACACATGAGTTATCCACCAAGCCTTAAATCAGCTATTCTCTCGCTATGGAGCATCAAGATGGGCATGGATGAACATTTTATCCCTACTAATTTCACTATTGAATTCTATGGAGAAATTTATAAGCTAATAAAAATGTCATTCTTGCCTATCTTGTTTTGTACCAGAGGCAGGATGATTTGAAGTACTCCTTGGTCAACTGCAGTACTTTAGCCACTATGTGCTCCATACACATGTGCAGACATGTCATTTAGTCAAAGCCCTCAACCGATTCCTGA
Source organism: Centroberyx affinis (assembly GCF_046629955.1). Lineage (NCBI taxonomy): Eukaryota > Metazoa > Chordata > Actinopteri > Beryciformes > Berycidae > Centroberyx > Centroberyx affinis. The sequence continues at coordinate 38,550 of NW_027282175.1, read as the reverse complement.
CAGAGATGCATTGAAATGCCGAGAGGGATTAGCAGTGGTTGGAAGAACATCAACAAAATAAGATGTGAACAGCACTCCTCATAGGTTACAGACTTTTCTTTACCACTTCATCTGATAAGGGTGTATGTGGCTGATGAGGCTATAAAAACCCATATTAAAGTGGACAGTTTCTCTTTCACTTGAGACACTGTGCCAAGTAAAAGCGTTACAGAACCAATATTCAAACAATGTGTCGCTGTCCTGCTAAAATACAGTAACACACAAAATCTGAAAGATTAAAGTGTATCATATTTCATGTTTTCGTGTTTCTTTCAAGTACAACATTTTTAAATGATCCTTACCTTTCGTACTTTTTGAAAGTACAGCTCAGGAAGTGCATGGAGCCAATAGGCAATTTGGCAAATGTAGAAGAACTTGACCTGAAAACTGGACAGAGGACAGGTTACACAGGGTAAGAGACAAGCCTGGGTGTCATTTCACCATATGGACAGAAGTTAAATCATATCAATATACAATCGATGTTGTTGTATGCATCTGTACTGTTGTAAAGTTGTTACTTAAAATACACTGAATACACTGACATTATATTACAACAGTGAGAAAATGTGAGGGGAAGTATCTTCCACAAAGCCCTAGAGTAGCAAAGCCTAATTTGGAATACAAAAAAGCATCAGTTTGGCTTCATACCGCTTCTCACTGATCCCTGACATTAAACTTGGACTAAATCCTGATAAGATGAAGCCAAATAGAGTGAAAAAAACACATACTGCATTGTGAATTATTAAAGCTGCCAAAAACATGGGAAATAAAGCCATTTCCACACCACCGACTGTCCTGAAACCGTTGAAGCACAGAATCATTGTGGATGTTTTTAAGTGCTTTACAATGCTTGGATCTCCCAAGCAGGAACACATTGTAATGAAGAGCATTCTTGTCTGACATTCTTAAATTTTAAAACTGGAAAGAAGCATTTTTTCCCCCTGGAATGAATGATCAAAGTGGAATAATCTGAGCTGATGATGTAAAGGAGTGTATAAATATTTACTTACACCATGTGTGTGTGTGGGTAACCCTCCCATAGGAAAGTAGGATTTGTTGCGAATTCCTCCTACCAAAGAAAAAGAGACACTGCATAAGTGGGAGCCCAGTGCAGGCTGGCACAGCATGCGGTTTGGCTCCTGGCTGCGGCCACTTGGCTCTCTTACCGCCGTCAGGATGCTGCAGCCCCAGATGAAGGAGAATAAGTAGAAGGCCGCAAGCTGTCCAGACTCATTGAACTTGCTGTGTTTGGTTTTCGACAGGTGCAACCTCCGGTTCATTTTCTGAAATTAAAACAGAATATGATACTAGGTTAACATGATAATATACACGTCGATACAGGTGACATGTGACTTTTATTTCTTGCATAAATATGGCAAATAAAGGGTGTCATTATGCTATATGTCCATTTTGAAAAAAAAGCTCACATTTATTCATACTTCCAAAAAACAGGTGATTCCCTCCTCACACCTATCACTATTTTTGACAGCATTTAACTTGAATAGTATTCAGTGAAGTATTTCACTTTTTAATGTAAGAAATACTTTTATAAAATTATGTGTTACTTTATTCAATAGCTGTTATTTCATTTTGAAAACAAGAAAGGTTTATGTGGATGAAATATAACTATTTCATTTATGACGAAAAAAAAGATGAGGATAATCCTGCTGTTTAAGACTCTCACAGCTCAAAAGTAAATTGTAACGAGTGTAAATCACTGTGCAAGTTTTCCACTTGATTCCACTTGCACAAATGCCATGAGTGCAGTCTTACTTTCCTTTTGACCTCAACTTGGAAAGAAGATTGAAAAAAAAAAAAAATACATCCTTGCACACACTTGGTATGTAGACTAAATGAAACTTTTACTTTTGGACCAAAAAGTTATTTTCTGTCTGTTAGTGAAATTCTATTCTCCAACTCCATCACACTTAAAAGATATGGTAAGAAATGTTGGTAGTGTCTCATTTTCTTTTAGTGTGCGTGCAGGTGGAAGGATTGCCTCCAATTACTTACAAATGTCTCTCTAAATGTCAGTCATGGACTGGCACAGAAATAAAAAAGCTAAACAAAGATGCGTGTAGACAGCGCACAGGTTGCATCAGCTATTATAATATGCTTGAATTCTTTTGAAAATCTATCTATGTAAGAACTGAGAAGATGGAGATGGAGAGATTGTCCAGCGCTGTCTCTTTCTTTCCCTCATACACACTCACTCCCACTGACATAATTACTCTCTAGCAAGCTATATTCAAATAGCCCAGCACTCATTTTCATATCCTCTCCCTACACACATTACAGCAATAACCACAGGAGTCTAACACCACCCTGTTTAAAAATGTAAATAAAAAGATTATCAGAACCAAATAAACAAGCCTGCTGTAAACTGAAAACACGTTGAGCCAGTGTGGTAGCTACTGAGCTTGGATGTCAATATACTCACGTCGAGAATATATTCCTGTATCAAGGCGTGGAGTATGACAGCGATGAGCAGGTAGAAAAACACTGTGGCCACATCTTTAGGCCCATACTGGTAAAGGTTCACTGGCTCAACCTTCTCATCTGAAAAAAAAAAGAAAAACAAAGTTGCATAAACGATAGCTCAAGAAAAACAAGGCCACTGAAGTGATGAGGATTTATTCAGGTATCAAGTAAAAAATACTGAAATGAATGAATCTTGGATCTATGAACTTCAGCTCACCAAGAACTTGTGTTACGTTGTACTGGACGGTGATGAACATGATGGCAAACTTTGCTGTCACCTGTAAGAAAAGGAAGAAAGGGGATCAACAGACTGATTGTAACTCATGGAAAATGCAATCACCGGGTTACATGCCTTACACGACCAAAATGAGAGATTGCATACAAAGCAAGCCAAGCCTTGGTCTTAATAAACGAGCATTGAATTAACTGTACGTAGAAGCCTGCTGGAGATTCTCTGCCCATAAATGAACAGCTCTAATTAGTGAACCTAACTTTCTATCATGGAGGATAGCTTTTCTATAGAGGTGTAGGTATGTAGGTAAGTACTCAGATAAACAGAACACCCTGATGGCCGCTGCCATGCTTTCACTTTTCTCTTGCAATATCAAATCTGCTATCAAAATGTGTGAAAGTGTATCATCGTCACATACCCATATGTGAGGACTGGTGTGTCAGAGCCTGAATGCAATGGTTTGGTCCAGGGACCTGCAGGGGATCCATAGGGTCCCCAGCAAAATGAGGTGTAGTTATATTTCACTACCATTACCACGCTGAGACTATGTATAAGGGTGACAGTTTTCATCATAGGTTTCACTCTCCCCACTCTTGTTTTCACACCACCTACAGCTTAGACATTTCTTATTCTGCACCAAGTCACATCTGACAAAAAGATCTTCTCTCATGAGGTTTCCTTAGGACTAAATCGTTATCAAATGGGGATCTGGTGACTGACATTTTTTTTTTTGCATTTGCAGACTGGGCCATGTGCCTGCTGGATTTGGGTGGGGACTGGAGAGTAAGGAGGATAGCTATCTTGTTTCATTTAGACGTGCCTTGCAACTAGCCAGATAAGGTGTAGTTGCTCAGCCGAAGCAAAGCAAATGGTAAGCATGCAAACATACAAGCCTGGCCATGTCGCTGGCCAATGGGCACATGCATGCATTGATTCCCTATTGAGGCAATGCACTGGCTGCCTGGCCAAAAAGACTTGTTAGCTGTGCTAGTGGGCCTCCTCACCATCTTCTTTGGCAATCACTGAGACACATGAGAAGGGAAGGAGACGCTAGCGCCCTGCCCCTGGAGAGCTGCTGTCATGTCAGCTAGTTAGCTGCAGCTAACATCACCTAGCTAAGCACAGCTCCTGCACTGTTTCTGGGCAGCTGGCATGGCTGTGGCTCCGCAATCACACCGTACCTCGAACATCAGGCCGAGGAGAATGATCATGGCCAGACACGAAACCATATCGGCGTGGTTCTGGATCACAAACTCGTGGCTCAGCACCGGCGGGCTCTTGTTCTTCTTGCGGAAACCCATGGTTGACCGACACGGCTCTCCCTCCTCTGGCTCCGGGCTGCCGTCAGCGTCACCGAGTCGGGCTGGTTAGCTTTCCCCGCAGCGCTGCCTGGCACGTCTCAGCTGATGATGTTGTTCTCCTTGGCTGTCCGCTCCACTGCAGTCAGTAAACACAGTGAACCGCTGCTCGTCTGTTTAAAAACAGTCATGAAGATGCATCGCACTAAACACCACAACAACACCCACTTTTTTCCTGCCTGGTAAGTCAGATGACGTGCCCTCCCACTCCAAAACCCCATTCATGAACCGCCCATTGTCATTGACGTAGGAGGAGAACCCAGGGCCCGTGCTGCCTTCAAGTGCTCCTCGTAAACTCCTGATTCCGAGATTGCAAATACGACTTGTCGCACATTCAAGTGACATTAAATGGACCCTGAAACAAAAGTATTGTTTTTTTTTGTGGCTGTTGTTATTATTTTAGAAATCAAGTGTCAACAAAAAGCCACTTTGTGTTTTGGTGGCAGAATAAAGAAGACAAATGTTTACAATAATAATAACTAATTTACGATAAATGTTATTAATTAGTGAAAAGTTACATAGACTGGCAAACAATAATATAATAATAAAATGCATCACTTTAATCATCAAGGGTTGACAAGACTTCCATGCTTCACACCATTTTCCCTCAAAAAACACGCCCCCTAAACGTCATATCTTCATGCAACTTCATGTACATGCACTACATAACTGCAACTTGAAAGATTAAAAGAATGACTGTGTTTATACGTTCAAACTCATCTGATTCCGTCAAACGCCATGATAGAAGGTTCCTGTATACCTTGGCCTCATGATGAGCTTTTACACATAGCACACATGAGCATGAATGACACATCTGACTTTTGAGTTTTACAGCATACAAAACAAGGAATGTCAACCACAAATGAAAAATCTAGCATGCACTAGTTGTTTCCTGCCAGGGCATTTTAAGACTTGTGATCACAAAATGACTTGTTGGGCCGCCAATTTATGTCGCGCCTGAGACTACAATTCACCAGTTTATTGGGTCGTTCATGTCATGTGATCTCGTAATTTCCAATAGCACCAACTGCACTCCTTGGCCCTTTTTCGTTCATTTGCCCTCTTCATATTAAAGTTCCAGTTTCAGAAGACGAGCAACAGAACAGAAGAAAAGGACAGCCAGGTTTAAACATTTACTTATTCCTCCGCCTCCTAGTCTCTGTATTTTTGGCATTTTTGGCTTGTGACATCTTGCTCGGCCTATATGGCTATTACTGTTGTGAAAATTATATTTTGCAATAAAAACAAAAATATTATTTGCATTTGCTAGATTTAGCCTTGGATTTATTCAGAGGAATTCTATTGATTTATTCTTTATTTTCAGGTTGGTACTTTCTATTTCTCCAAAGTAAAACGTTGCAACGTAATATGCTACGGTTTTATTTTGAAAACTCTAACCGGAAGTTACATTTTTATTGTGGTTAGCTTTACACTTGTTCCATTCAAAAGCAAACTACTAGCGACAGCGAGTTGACGTTAGTAATGAGTTTAATCGGTTTCTCCTAACCTCAGCAGTTAGAAAGGCATCTCCGAGGTCTCTATGGTTTGGGTACGTAACGTTATCTAGCTAGCCAACGGTGTCTGGAAATGACAAAGTCGACAGAGGACACCAACTGTCATGTTAAGGTTAGCATTACTTCCAAGAAAAACCCCTCACCCCTTTGATGTAGCTTAATGTTAATATTTGCACACTAGTCAGTCGAAGTTGTCAAAGCAGCGGCGGTGCTATTCATTCAACAAGACATATTGTAAAAGATATTGTAAAATGTTAGCGAGACAGGTTAGTCGTTCAAATGGGTTATTGTTGCGAATAAAACTAGGCTTGTGACCTAGATGTAGCTAGCAGTAAGGTTATCTTCCATATTTCAGGTCTGCTAACTTGCATGCACGCCACTGGGTCAATGCAATCGTATATGAGTTATATATTTTATTCCAAGGGGGCAATCATGACCTGCCAACCTAAACCTGTATAATTTAGCAAACAAATTCTTGAAACTCTGCAACCTAACTGGAAGTCAACCGAGTTTAATACATCCATGAATTCTCGGCTCACACATGATGGACAGTTTTCAAACCATTCTCTCTTTGGGCGCTAGAGGTCAGCAAGGGATAGGACGGGATAGTCAGACCTACAACACCCCAGTTCCTCAATTCAGTAACACATATAACATGACGCTGGTTCATGCAGCTACTATCATGTTACAAGAGATCACTGCACATTCACTTCGGTAGAAAAAATGCAGGAATACAAACGCTTACATTACAGGCAGCCCGGCTAGCTCAGTCGGTAGAGCATGAGACTCTTAATCTCAGGGTCGTGGGTTCGAGCCCCACGTTGGGCGCAATCTTTTCAGTTAATATCCATCCGATATAAATACATTCAACTCTAGGTGAAGGCCTATATTCCGAAGAGTAGCCGCAAGTCAGTTAGGCAATAACAGGTGCTTTATCCAGCGACGATGAATTATTAATGATCATGGGCACAGCACAGGCTGTGAAGGAGACACCCCTGCACACACACATATACAATGTAACTCCAGTGTTTTTCAAATCCTTCTCTAATTTTCCTCTTCCTGTTTATGGGGGAGGATGAGTTGTCAACACCTATTTTATATTATTATAATTACTACAGGTTGCTAAACATGGGCTTGCACATATACTTTGTGTGTTTGGTCAACTATCAGTGGGATATTATGTATTTAATTTACTACAGTAACCACAGTAATGTTTAACATAAAACGGTTTGGCCTGTTCAAAATCTCTAGGCCTATTTTGCTTTGCTGTGATGCTTTCCTCCAGATATACAACACACCATAGAAGTGTTATAAATATAAAAACTCTCAGTTTAAGTGCTTCATTTTTTGCAAATGAGGAATTCTGACCTATGTTGCAATTATTTTTGGTGAAGAGCTGTAGCCTATCTATCCTCTGAAGACGGTTGAGAAGGAGGGAGGAGTTTAGACAAAGGCCCTCTCCACAAAAAAAATGGAGGCTTGTGCAGAGAAGCCATGGTGTCCTGCTTTCCACATTCTACATGCTGCCATTTCTACTCCTAAAGCCTCCAAATAAGACAACTACCACCAGATGCCACATTGGGAAGCTTCATAACATTGCTATATGGGGTCTGTATGTCAAAAAATGCTGTTAATCATGTTATTTTATGGTTTTAGGCCTAGCTCTCTGCTTATTTTTCTTCCCCTGTCTCTGACACTCACAGAGCTGCCCCTGCCTGCGCTGAACAAAGATAATTACTCAGGAAACATTTTGGCCAATCAGACGCGGCCTTGCATCCTGCCTGTGAGGAAAGGGACCAGTCAGGATCTGGCTAACATCACTAGGGCCTGATCGCCTTGCCTGAAGAGCGGAGCCTTCCCCGGCTGAGGGCTGAGAGTGTCCTCCATGTTTTATAAGTGTTGACATAACAGTGTGTCAGGCAGCCATGCATCCACAGAGGTAAGGCCTGTCTCTTTTTTATCTCAACTCTAATAACAACATGGCTTCCTTCTTGTTGTTGTAGTGACTGTTGATTTCTGATGATAAATCTGCACACCTTAAAATCTGAGTTTAGTGTCCCAGAGGAGGAGGAGGAGGGGCTGGGGTGGATTGGAGGCCTTGCAAGGCCCCTGCTCCACAGTGCTGAGGGTGGGGGGTTGGGTAAAGACTCTCACCCTTGCTCTCCCTCTGTGTCTCAGGGTCACATGGGTGCCCCAGACAGCCAGGCTGCCATGCAGGAGGCAGAGTGGACCATGGCAAATCCTTTTGCTTTTTTTTTATAATGCAAAAGAGAGTTAGATTTAAAAATGGGCACTCACATCTCCTTTCTGTTGTGGCAGCCTGGTTTTGTAGACTGGCAGAGAAGGTGTGGGGGGATGGGCAGTGGAGGATGGAGGGAGGGAGGGGGTGTTATGTACCCTTTGTAAGTAGATTGGCTCCGTTGTTATGTTGTTATCTTGTGTGTCATGCCAGGCCGGGGAATGGACGCGGGGGGCAACAGATGTGGCTGTTAGGAGGAAAGGGGGGCATAACTGAATACTGGTTTTACTGGATGGGCGACATACTGGAGGGACACTGTATATAAAGGCACAAGTAAATATTAGGATTTCCTTTTTTATTATATTTCAGTTTCTGTTTTTTTCCTTAAAATCTGAACAGAGATTGAAGAGATTGAAAGCCTGGTTAGTGACAGGAGTGCTACATTTGTTTCCAGACTCCATGTTGTTTATTTCTCTTCACAGTAAAATCAACCAATGCATGAACCCCCTTGAAACAAAGGTTTGTCACAGGGGAATCTTGATTCCTTTTTTCTTCCCATGTAATTTTGCCTGGTTAGCAAAAAGGTGTTGATGCACCAGTCACCTACGTTCTCCATTTACAGCCAAAGGCCCTTGGTTTACAGCCCAGTGCTACATTGACTCCACAGCACCATTCATCATAAAAGTGTTTCCTCCACTCGCTGATCCTCAAACAGTGGCCATTTTGTGTGTAGAGAGTTCCTCCTGGGAGAACTCCCTTCACAGATCAGACAGCAAGACAGAAAAGCTACTTGCATTTTACCTCTTGTACTTGGGTATGCAAATGTTTGAGAATATGAAAAGATGGTGCTGTGTTTCACTTCAACCTCACTCTCATTTGTTTGTGCTGTTTTCTCTCTTCCCTTTTGCTACTCAGGGTTTCTCATATTTTTAGACATAAACAAAAAAACAGCATTGATTCCTGTGTTTCACTTAAGCAGGAGGTTTTCTGTGTGCTTTGTCAAGATTTTTTATACCTATGATGTGATATTTGCACAAAGACATATTTTATATTTTATCTGGTCCTTAAATGGATTGAGAGCACAAATGTTCAGAAATGAACATGCCATAAGATATTATCCAGAGCACAGTTGAAACATTGTACATTAGGCTACATCATGTAGCACCATTTTAGCAGTCACAACTGCGTGGGGGGAAAAAAACGCTGCCTTTTGTTTCACTTGCATGACCAGCAGAAAACAGTGCAACCAATGTTTTCCCTTACACTGATACTAATGCACTAAGAGTAAAACCAAAACCATAAGTGCACTTCTACTACTGAATAAGAATGGGCAACTGCACAATGCTGTAAGCAAGCCTGTAATATGAATGTTACATTCATACTTAGTAATGTCAGCAATGTGTAATGTTATAGCGAGGAAACAAATCGTCTGGGACTGGCTCGGTTAGATGAGGCAATATAGTCTGTAAACAGGACACCAGAGGTTGAATAGCAGAGCCATTGAGTTACGCCTCACAACCACAAAGATAATCTCCCAAAAGGCCTTTTTCAAATCCCCTCTGGTTCATACTGTCATGCCCAAGATGGGTAAGCTAAACTGAAGGAAAATAAACTGTCTAATGCAGGGGGAAATCTCTGCATTGCAGCAAAAATGCTTTTTAAGAGGAAGAGGGAAGCTTGCACACTGTGATCCGTGTGGCATAGCACAGCCGACCAATAATGTTCCACCCTGTTGGCCCTCCAGCCAATTGCAGCTGCAGTTGAGGTTAAAGATTGACAATCGGAGGGAGAGCAGCAGGGAGAGCAAGGGCCTTCTGGAAAATTCCACAGCCATCTTTGATTCACCCTTTACAGCCTTATGTAAAATCCAGGTCAAATGTTTCTTTTATTTAGCCTATTCTGTGCGTAGCAGCAGTATACTTGATATACTAAGGAAGTGTTGTGACATTGTATTTGGTTGATCGTTTTAGAGTTACAAATGAGTCATGTTAATATAGTTGAAACCATTATTGCATGAAAATGCAGGCAAATGTCTTGACCGTGAACTTAATCTTTTGTTTAGGGTATTTTTATTTCTGTTCTGTTTTTTGACATTTCAGGAAAAGCAAAAGCTGATGGCATGCATTTCCTTATGTGTTTCCATATGACTGTTGGTCCTGTATGAGGTTGAATGTGTCTTGTAAAACCTCATTGGTTTTACTCAAACCCAAAGAGGTTTTGTAATACAAACCTAGTAATCTCTCTACGGGTTGCAGGGTGAGTAGGATGACTGTTTCCCATCCAACAGTATTAATTCCAAGTGTTTTCAAGGGCAGTTCCAATGCAGATAATTCAAGATGAAGTCTGCATTGCATACTTTCCCTGTTTTGTCATATAGAGCTCATTTATGCAGTATTTTTGAAGTGGGAAAATGGCATATCTTCCTGTTAAGGGATAGAAAATAGGTTTGCCGGGATCTGACTGTACTCGCACAGTGCTGGTCTCTCATTCTCTTAAGTGAAACCTAATTATTCTGCGACAGCAGTGTTCACAGTGAAGGCGAAAAGGCAAGATTGAAGGGGTAAAAAAAAATGAGACAAATGCTTCTCACTTTGCAGGATTTTCTCTGCTGTCTCCCTCTCTGTCTCTCTATCTCTCTGTGCCCAGCGGTGTTGTTGGTTCGTCTCGTCGTAGCTGTGTTTTTAATGTTGAACTGTAATCTCCACAGATCTCTGGTCCTCCTGCATGGATGTGCCAGTGCCTGAGTCTGAGCCTCGGAGTGGGGGATGGGGGAGAGGGGGGAGGGGAGCAAGCTGTGGCCTCCATTTTCTGTGACGAGAAAAACCCTGCTCGTCTCTCACAGGAGAGGAATCTCAAGGCATAGAGTCAGTGTTCTCTTTTTGTCCATCAGGTACTACTTACAGAGGGGGATGTTGTCAATATTTTCTTGAACCCGGTCTTTCTGGAATATATCCCAGAGTCTGCTGTGGATTTATTTGGCTAACTATCCTTGTATGATGGGACACAGCTCCTGGTCTGAGAATGCCCTTTGGAACAGCATACTTTTTTGCTTGTGGTTATCCTACCGTCCTGGTAGTTGCAGCACTATTTGGCCATTGGTTTTCAGTGAATATAGGGTCGTGGCACTCTGTTCAGCAGCTATGGGCTGCCTGGTAACGGCGAATGTTCTCTCTTTTCAGTGCTTCAGTACACGTAGCAGAGGGAGTTGGCTAACGTTTTCTCATTTTCATGTGGGCCTCGTTTGTTCACTCTGTCCGGAACAGGAAGGCCCCGGAGGGGTTGGGCTGTGTGTGTGTATGTGTGTGTGTGTATGTGTGTGTGTGTATGTGTGACTGTTAGCAGGTTGAAACAAGACACCCATATGCTGGATTCTATGTTTGTTTTATCCGGTCAACCCACCTCTATCCTTATCTAGACGACACAAGTTATTGTGGATGATTTCTCTAAGTTTCAGTTTGATAAGCTGTTCATGATAGACAGTTTTACTGTGTCTGAAAGGACAAAGGAATGTATCTAGATTTGCTTTGATGATTGTGGACTAGAGACCTCTTCGTTCGTTTGTTTGGTGACACTATTGGGCATTATGTTTGGGATAATGAATAGGCCTAATTATTGTTTCACCCTTGGATTGTGAGGTAGACATCAAGGTTTACTCTGTCTTTAAATCGGTGTGTGTTTATTGGTTGATTGATGTGATCATACCTGATAATCTCTTTTACAGTTGGGTTTCTAAGTTTTTTGTTAACCATGCCTACAGTCATGCCCATCAGTTAACTGGTTTTGATGTGGAAGCGTTTGATCAACTTTGTGTGGAATGTCTCTCAAGGAGGGGGAAGGTGGGAGCATGAAGAGCATTCCTTTACTTTTAGACGAAAAACCCCCCCCACTTATCTCACAAATGTGGTTGACCTTTATGTCATTGCCTGTACACCCAGCGTCCTAACTGGACGATGAACTGGTCAAGTGTGTGACCTGTCAGGGGTCTTTGGGAGGGTTTTCTCTTAGGGGATTGTGAATAAGACTACATCCTTGGAACGAGGCCCTCTGTTGCTCTGACAAAGGAGGAGCTGAACACTCAAAGAGCTCCATTCATCACCAAGGCCTCCCCCCTTTTATTCTCCTTCTTTTTTCCTCAGAGGAAATGAGATGAGAGCGGAACCAGAGACTCAGGGAATCAGCCTTTTATATCAGTGCTAGATTTGTGTTGGAGAGGTTGTATCCTTAGTGTTTAGAGCCTTAAAGGGTCACAATATTGACTGATGGTGATATAAATAAAATGTTTATTAGCGAATATCAAAATTAATGTGCTTGTATTGGTTAAGAGCTTCTGGAAGTAGACTTGTGTCAGAGGTTTAGGCCCCAAATATTCTAACTAGACCTAGGTTTGAATCCTCAGAGCTTATTATAGGGATCTGTTGCAATTGGTCTCCAGGAATCAGATCAAAAGCCTTGGGGACACCTGTTGTTAGAGAAGGGGCTTGAGAGATACCAGAAGCACCTACTGCTCATCACCATGAGACGTTGTTCCTTGAGTTAGTATGGATCAACCCCCCCTGGCTTTCCTGTTACTATAGGAATATTCCTATTTGTCATTAATGAACAAATTAGGGTGCAAAGATCAGGACCTAGTTGGACTAAGATCTTACGTCTGTGGTGTCTTCTGGAGGACAGATATGCAGGCTAATCGAAGTTAGATGGCCTGGTGGAGATGAGTGTTGCCATGGAAATTGCTACCATTCTCTCTCTTGGAACATAAAGAATTAATTCTGACTGGTTGTCACTGATAAAGTGGAAAGGAGTTGAGCTTTATTACATGATGTTAGAAATGTGTTGAAATCAAATACAAAAAAAAAAGAATAGCATTGGAAACCTGCAGAGTCTCTAGTGACTGATCCTCTGGGACCTGGGTGCCTTAGGTGGTGTTCCACTTGTTTACTGTGATGCCGATTTGGTTTGTGAACACCCTTTCTGACTTTGTCTTTCCCTCTCTTTCTGTGTGCTCTTGTTCCGTGCTCTGCAGTCTGGCTGAGGAGGAGATAAAGACAGAGTCTGATGTGGTAGAGGGGATGGAAGCGTCTATACGATCCAAAGGTAAGTCTCTAAGGCCAAGTAGCCTACATTAAGAGTCAAACATCTTATGCGGCTTAGTTTCAGACTATGAAGAGGGTATTTAAGATTTAAGAGCAGTCTAATGCATTTTGTGGATCTCTTAGGAATACACAGATAATCCATTATGCCCGACTGCCTGCCTGTTTAGAATTTGTGTCAAGTATCAACACAAAGTCTATCAGCAGACACTGCTACGGCACAGCAGTTTAGAGGAAGCTTTCCAGCATGCGTTAGCCTTAATATCATGTGTTGATGTAACAATTTTGATATAGTGGGAGCTACAGTGTGCAAGTTCTTGTCTTTAATTTATGACAATTGCAATATTTTCAATAACCGCTATTCAGATCCAGTGTGATTGCCGAGTAGATGATATCGATATTATCATGATGACAAAAAACGCTTAAAGCTGGACACTGTATCTGACCTTCAAATTGTTCAACTGAAAAAAAGAAGTGCTTCAATTTCCAATTCCATCCTTGATTCCTCAATAAGAATTGGGAATGTGAGATTAGGGGAATGATAGATTATGGTGTCTGATAGGTTTCATTGTCACTGTCTATTCCAGGAGTTGCTAAATTGCTATCACTGGCAATCCAGTCAGTTGTAGCCTTTCTATTAAACCCTGTTAAGCTTGTGTAATGTGCTTGACTTGAGTGCAGTGAATGATACTACTCTGTCTTGTGCAATGACCTGATTCTCTCTCTGTGTCCAGTCCCTGACCCTCCAGGGTCAGCAGAACGGGCGCAGGCGCCACAGAAAAGGAGAATGCCGAGTCCCACCCATTCCTCCAATGGCCACTCTCCGTCAGACACCTCCCCCAGCCCCATGAAGAAGAAGAAGAAGCCCGGGGCTGTCAACTGTAACAACAAAGACCAGGTAAGGATGGACAGGCCTATATGGGTGTGACCTGCTTTGAAAGTGGATATGTGAGAGAGTGATTGGTGTCTGTGTGTCTTTTACAGTGTTGTGCCTGAAAGTTTGAAGCAGTGACACCTGGTGCATGGTCACCTGATGGATACATTCTTATTTTACATTTGGCATTTGTATTTTTGATGACTACTGATATGTGCAATCAATCATCCATGATCATTTATGTCCTGTTTTTTTTGTTCAATTCAAATTTTATGCCTTTTGGGGTCATCAGACAGTGATGCATATGTTAATATTATCTGATTGCCAAATTGGTGTGGTGCTGAGTGATTCCCTTTTGTGCCTCGTGCCTTGTTGTACGTGCATGGCATTAAAGGGTAATTCCTGCTTTTTGTAGTGTGATACTTTGACAGGTCTTTGACCTGAGCGTAGTTTATGGCCTGCATAAGTTCAGAATACATGGTTTGCTTCTCTGGAAATGGTCATATGACTTGCAGTAAAATGTAGCTAATACTAAATGAATAGCAACTTTAGAGGTAACATAGGACAGACTCTAAGTCATCCTTATCTAGTGTAAGCCCAAGATGGTTTGGCCTCGTACTGTGAAACATGCTGCAACAGATTAATTTAGCATTAGCATTTAGCAATATACAAATTGTACTGATGGTTGTAGGGCATTTACCAGAAAAACAAATCATGCATTGTATCTACTCTCAGGTGAAAGATCAGCTATCTAATTATCACATGAAAAGAAACAGTAGTTATCCTTTAACCCACATCAGAAACCTTTCAGCTCAGTCTGGAATCAATCACATGATCAGAACATTCAGATGTTACGATCACTACTGTGCCTTGTTTAATGTTTTGCTTAGGGGTCTGGTATCACGCACATCACACAAGGCTGGCTGCTGGTCCACTCAGGAAAAGTTATGAATCAATATATCTTGCATTTCAAGCATGACTTTTCTATAAAGTTTATACGGACCAGCAGAAACTATTTCAAAAAGTAATGCCAATAGCCTTGATTCTCTAGTCTTTTGTTGGGTGCCTGCTTTATTGCCCTCCATGCTGCTTATCCTGCCTTATTACCACCTTGTTTCTGTTGCACTGCACCTTTTTGTGTTTGTTCCTGCGTGTTTTTGAAACCTGCCCCCCCTGTTTCTCTTGCCTGCATTTCAGTCAGAGCTAAGACATGGTCCCTTTTACTATGTGAAGCAGCCAGCACTCACCACAGACCCTGTTGATGTTGTACCGCAGGACGGCAGGAATGACTTCTACTGCTGGCTGTGCCACCGCGAGGGCCAGGTGCTCTGCTGTGAGCTCTGCCCCAGGGTGTACCATGCCAAGTGCCTCAAACTACCAGCCGAGCCCGAGGGCGACTGGTTCTGTCCAGAGTGTGAGGTATCTCGCTAAAGATATGTGTGTGCGTGTGGGTGTACACAAGTGATGCGCACGCTTACAGCACAATCCTGCTTGCTTAGTCTACACATCGAACTTGTCTGATAACTCGCGCTGTCAGCTTGAGAAATGTTAGAGGATTAAAGTCTTAATCTTTTTCTTTACCTTTTTTGGGAAAAAATTCTTTGCAGTTCTAAGTGGCTACAAGCTAATTCAAAAGCTAATAGTGATGTGAATGTACGCTTATCATTAGAAAGTTAATATCGTCGCCGACTTGCACAAATATGAGCAGTTGTGTTCACTCCTTTGCTTGATGGGATCAGTTTCAGTAATACGGATACCATTTTTATTTTGAATCTTATGTTTTTGCAGAAAATCACTGTTGCTGAATGCATAGAAACCCAGAGCAAGGCCATGACGATGCTAACAATAGACCAACTCTCCTACCTACTAAAGTTCGCCCTCCAGAAGATGAAACAGCCTGGAGTAAGTTACTTACTGTAAACGTGCACTGTGTTGGTTTAATTTTGCTCGTATAACCTTTGTGTACATGACAAAGTGTTTAATGTTAAAAGACAAAGTAGTTACCTTGTAATTATCCATGCAATGGGACACCCGGATCTTGGCTAATGCCTTTGTTATTTTTTTCAACCTGAGCAGACGGAGCCTTTTCAGAAGCCTGTGTCTCTGGAACAGCACCCAGATTATGCAGAATATATCTTCCACCCCATGGACCTGTGTACTTTAGAGAAGGTACCATGATGCATGTGTAATAACTGTAACAATACATACTTATAAAATGATGATTATTATTCATCATTGAAATGTCTTGTCTCATTGATGTTATTGTTCTCATGTTTTGATAGAATATCAAAAAGAAAATGTATGGCTGCACCGAAGCCTTTCTTGCTGATATGAAATGGATCTTACACAACTGCATCATCTATAATGGAGGTAGGCCACTTAGGCATACATCAATCATCACCCCACTCTGCTGTTCAAAGAAAAAATAAACAGCAATTACGGGTCAACCTTTCTCGTGGCTTTGTTCCAGGTAATCACAAACTGACAGCAACAGCGAAAGTCATTGTCAAGATTTGTGAACATGAGGTAAAGTAGCTTTACCAACTTGATAATGGCAAATTTAGATGTGTGTAATTTATGTATGAATAAATGGATGGATCTCATTCCGTTATATCTTCATTTTGTTTAATATGTGTTTTAGATGAATGAGATTGAGGTGTGTCCAGAGTGCTATCTGTCTTCATGCCAAAAAAGGGACAACTGGTTTTGTGAGCCATGTGTAAGTCTCTACATCATCTTAAGTAATACACTTAAGGTCCAGCCTTATGTTAACAGTTTTTATACATATTCGATCTTCTAACTCAACAAAGGGTGTCCTATTATTAGATTTTAGTGTAAAACTTTGATGCATTTAATTATTTTGCTTTGTCCCCCAACAGAGTCAACCCCACCCCCTGGTCTGGGCTAAGCTAAAGGGATTTCCCTTCTGGCCAGCAAAAGCTCTGCGGGAGAAGGACGGGCAGGTAGATGCACGCTTCTTCGGACAACATGACAGGTGAGCCTAGCTTTTGAGCCCATTAGAAGAAATTGGCTCCTTGTTTTTGGTTTGCTTCACCAAAACTCAGACTAGTCTCCCTGTTTTTCTACAATCCTTAAATGTTTTATTATGCTTTGTCCTTCTCTTCCGCCCAGGGCCTGGGTCCCCATCAACAACTGCTACCTCATGTCCAAAGAGATCCCTTTCTCCGTGAAGAAGACCAAGAGTATTTTCAACAGTGCCATGCAGGAGATGGAGGTCTACGTGGAAAACATCCGCAAGAAATTTGGGATCTTCAACTATGCACCCTTCCGTACCCCCTACACACCCAACAACCAGCTGCAGATGTTACTGGACCCCTCCAACCCCGGCGCTGGGACAGTGAAAACGGAGAAATCTGAAAAACTCCGCCTCAACTTCGATATAACCGCATCTCCCAAGATGGTCCTCGGCAAGAGTTCCACACCAAGTGGGATGAGTCGGAGGATCTCTATGACGGACATGCCTCGGTCTCCCATGAGCACCAACTCCTCTGTTCACACAGGGTCTGACGTGGAGCAGGATGGGATGGAAAAGCCCCCCAGGAATCCCGCCTTTCACTACAGCACTGGAGAGGAATCTATGGACTTTAGTGGTAATTAAATGCTAAAGTCTACATCACTCTGGCTGTGTAGCCATGAGGGGTATGATGCCGTTTTTTGAAAAATTTCAACTATATGTGTAAAGCAAAGTAACTAACCTGGGATTTAATTTTTTTGTTTGGATTACAGCATCTCCTGCTTCAGGGAAGATGGGTCCTGCAGGCAGCATGACGGGCAGCCCCAAGCCCTTCACCCCTGGACTGGTGCCCAAGCAGGAGAGGGCTGTAGGCACAGGCAGCATCCTTAATCTCAATTTAGGTCAGTACCATCTCACTTCTGCACAAATCGTACTCTGTTTATGTTGTCACAGGCTGACGATAATCAGATGTGAGATGATACTTAGATTTAGATATATATGTTTTTTCAGTTGTACTCAAGTTGAATGTTAACCCTTTCCTTTCAGATCGAGTGAAGGCTGAGATGGATCTGAAGGAGCTGAGTGAAACTGTGCAGCAGCAGCAGCAGCAGCAACAGGGAGCGACAGCCGCCCTTCCTACACCAAAGAGACCCATCAGGAGCCTGGACAAGACTATTGAAAGCTGCAAGGCTCAGCTTGGTACGTATATAATCAGTCACTAAAGACACGTATATAACCCTGTGCTATCTAATTTTACTTTGGCCCACAATTCTATTCTTGTAGTGTACATCTCATGCCATGTTGTCTGCGGTTAGTGATACCCAACCTAATAACAAAATTGTCTGGTAATTTTAGGAAAATTTCAATTTTCTGTGTGATATTCAAATGGTTCTTTGGAATGAGTTGTCTAAGGTGAAACTGGATTTTATAGTTCGTTTTTCAAGTAATTGCCAGACACCACTAATGTAACAGTAAATCAACGGATGTCACCATGACCGTTTCCTAATTTTAGATCACATCAGCTTAAAACAATATTTTGTGTTATGATAAATGAGGAAGATTTTGCCCAAAGCATGTGGTAGTTGAAACATGTGGCAGCTGGTTTGACTGACATTTACTTGGCATTAGTGATGGTGAACTGTTGATGTTGTCAGGCTATTACCAGAGAATCAAAGTGTTTATTCCATTGTATCTGACAAAACACTCTTGTGAATCTTTTCACAACATGTGATTAATAACATTTATGTTTCTCCATACAGGAATAGATGAGATTTCTGAAGACGTGTATAAAGGCGTGGAACACAGTGACTCTGAGGATTCTGAGAAATCTGACTCAAGTGACAGCGAGTATCTCAGCGACGAGGAGCACAGGCCAAAGAGCTCCGCCCAGGACGACAAGGACAAAGCAGAGAGAAAGAGGCCCAAAGCAACCACACAAGGAGAGAATAAGGAGGGAGTTACAGGGACAGGGGATAAAGCCACCCCTGAACCCGTGCTCAAAGACAAGCAGGGCAGCAATGGCCCAGATAGGGAACCCCAGGACAAGCCCAAAACGCCCCAGTCTCAGTCCCCCACTGACAAGCCCAAGGCCCCAGAGGAGGGTAGAGCAGCTGCTGCCTCATCCCTGCCTGAACAAGACTCTGATTCTGAAAGAGAACTGGTGATTGACCTGGGGGATGAGCATGGGAACCGTGATCGAAAGAGGGCTAGAAGAGAGCCAGGGGCCCCTGCTGTCAAAACATCTACTGCTCCCAAGTTGGAAGGTGAGGCTTCTGATATATTCACATTTTTCTGTGCTTCTCACATGACATGAGTCAGGAGGACAGTTGTGGGAAAGGCGGTCTTATATTTTGATGTTTTCTCTGCCTAGGTAAATTCCCTTCATCTGCCATAGCAGCCTCACCAGCAAGGGAAGCCCCCTCTGCTTCCAGCCTGAAAGACCCCTCACAACCTGCCATCACAGCAGCCCTCAACCTTGTTTCCACTACAACCTCTGGCCCGCCCAGTGCAGCCCCATCCAGCAGCGCTCCCGCCCCCTCCCTTGCCTCCACCTCCGTCTCCACGACAGCCTCAGTCCCTGCAGCCGTGAAGAAACAGCGCCCTCTACTGCCTAAAGAGACGGCTCAGGCAGTGCAGCGGGCAGTCGTTTGGAATCCCACCAACAAGTTCCAGACTTCCTCTCAGAAGTGGCATATGCAGAAGGTGCAGAGGCAACAGCAGCATGGGGAGCAGCCAGCGGTGCAGACGCAGGCCCCGACTCAGGTGCAGACACGCAGCCCGCAGCAGCTGCAGTCACAGCAGCAGAATTCCTCCTCTAGTACACGCTATCAGACCAGACAAGCAGCCAAAGGTATACACACCAGCATCAACAACAGCACCATCTCCCAGACTTGATAAAATGTAAATCAATTCAGATGTATAATTTCCTTTTTTCCCTCCATCATCTCCAGCAGTGCAACAAAAAGACTCCCCTCAGAGCACATCCTCCTCATCAGTTACCCCAGTCACCTCTGGCAGTTCCTCCTCCTCTTTCGCAGCAGGAGACTTGCAAATCCCGACAGTGTCATCTGATGTGGCTGCAGATATAGCCAAGTACACAAACAAAGTAAGTCAGGATTCTTAGCTCTGTGAAGAAACATTGTTGTAGAATGAGAAATTAAGTACAGTTATTTTTATCTTATCAATGACAATAATCCTGAATTATTTCTGTAATTCATATATGATTTTGTGTAAAGATTGATTACACTGTATGGGTCATCTGTAATGTAAGGAAAGATAACAGCTTTCAAAAATCAAAAGGACCAATTGTGCTTCATGTGCATTCCATTAGTGCTCTTTTCAATTCTTTCTTGTTGAGAGATCAAAGTAGTCAATTAAAGCTGTGGGCCTTTATTCTAACATCACATGGTCCTGGCAAAACTTTTCAGATTATGGACTCGATCAAAGGGACAATGACTGAAATCTACAATGACCTTTCCAAAAGCACATCAGGAAACACAATTGCAGAGGCAAGTATTCTGGCATACAGACTGATGCATATTAATGTGTTGTACTAAGACTTCACAAGTTATAGCTAATGATGATCACTGGGTATGTTTTGCTACAGATCCGACGGTTAAGGATAGAGATTGAGAAACTCCAGTGGTTACATCAGCAAGAGCTATCGGAGATGAAGCACAACCTGGGTAAGTTGTGTTACTTCCAAGAACCATTGAACCTGTTATTTTATGAATACAGTATGATCCAGTCACTTACAGATACTTTTTCCACAACATATGGCATGGATTTCAAAGATATTTGTTTTTCTCTGTGCTAAAAACAGAACTGACAATGGCAGAGATGAGGCAGAGTCTGGAGCAGGAAAGGGAACGGTTGGTGGCAGAGGTCAAGAAGCAGATGGAGACAGAGAAGCAGCAGGCAGTGGACGAGACCAAAAAGAAACAGTGGTGCGCCAACTGCAGGAAAGAGGCCATCTTCTACTGCTGTTGGAACACCAGTTACTGTGATTACCCCTGCCAGCAAGCCCACTGGCCAGAACACATGAAGTCCTGCACGCAGTCAGGTAACATCAATGTACACGTGCACTAGTGTTTTCTCATGTATTGATTAGATGTGGGCGGCTCGCTTAGGTAAACTGACAACTGCCCAAGGAAATTTTTGTTTTATATGTTTTGGGTGCTGTGATGTACTAAGCTGGCGTTCACACTAGGGTTGGGCGATTGCATGAATCAGCTGCATGAATCATGGATTGGTGAATAGAAATTCCCTTGCTGATATTTTGCCAATTCAAACTGCCTTGATTTTTGGTACTTTAAAATGTAGCCTAGTGCAACACACTCAAATAAGGAAGCACACGCAGGGATGAAAATTATGCTCAAGTTGATTTAAAATGTATTTGGAGTCATCACAGAAGATAGCCTAAACCTAAATACACCTGCTATTTCACAGAGTCCTTCCTCATGTTGTACTGGTTTTGTTGCTGCATGTGCTTCCCCATTTGAGTGTCTTGTGCTATTGCTTCCTATTGGGAATGCACCATCACCTGATATTTGCTCATTCGTTCTTTCTTTTTTTTTTCTTCTTTCTTTCTTCTTCGATAATTTAAGTGTAAAAATACCCCTTCCTACCTTTCAATTTATTGAATACATCGGGTATCGGCTATATGTGATGATGATTGGTTGACAGGAGGTTGTACACTATTGCCCAGCCCCAGTTCAAAAAACTAGGGCTGGGCAAGTGAACTACAATGACCACAATTCATTGTTCTCATGACACCGTGGATGGTGTTGGTCAGTCGTTGACCCCTCAAGTCGCACTGGCAGTGCCAACACATACTGAATAGAGAGGCAATGTTTGAGTAGCCTCTGCGACATTAGTTGACTGTTATACTCCCATCTGATTATCGCTAGTTTTGTGATGCGAATATAACGCACAGCTAATTACAAATGGGTTAGATAGAATAGATATCTAACCCTAGAATAGATATCTAGCCCCTGGGCCATCTGGCCCAGGGGCTTTACTGCTCTTCTACGAGTTGAGGGCCTGTAGAATGTCATTCATTTGCATTACCTTGGGATATATACAGGTTCTAGTACAATTGGAGGTGCTACTATTGATGTCCTTGGGGAACATTAGGGTGTCACCCTTGCCAGATTATATGTTATGAATCATGCAGTCTTTTGTTTTTGTCTTAGTTCTGCTCTTAGTTTTTCTAAGTCTGGCCAGTAGCGTCTGCCGGTTATCACCAAATTCAAAGTGTTCCTGTTTGACGAACAAAAAAGCTTTTCTTACTTTTGCTGAGAATATTTTGTTATATTCAAATCTCAGGGATGATATTCTCCCAGGGAGCTCATCAGTTGACTTCTGGGCATTTTCCTGATCTAGCCGGTTGATCTGATTGTCCAATTTTAGTAATTTGTCCCTATTCCTCTTGTTTCTTGATGCTTGAAAAGAGATCACATAATGCTTAGATAAGCCTTGAAAGATTCCCATTCAACAGAAAAATACAAAGAATATTCCCTGCCAGTTGGGCTAGTGATTCTTCAAATGCCAACCAGATTCATATTGTTAATAAAGATAGTGAGAAAATCACTAGAGTTGTTTGAGAGGGTGATCTGTCTAGATACAGATCTATTACACAATTTTCTGCTATACAGGCCTTTACATTTTTGAAGAATGACGGATTATCAATGTTTGGTGCATAGATATATTTACTAGAGTTATGGGCATGGAATACAGTTCTCCAATGACAGTCAGATAGCAACCATTATTGTCCGCAATTGTGGTTTTGTGGAATGAAAGGGATACCCTCTATCATCAGGATGGCTGTGCCTCTGGATTTAACAGAAAAATTTGAATGATATTCCCTATCCACCTAGACCTGATGCGAGTCATTCTTGAAATGAGTCTCTGTAAGAAACCCTATATCTGATGACAATGTTTTGAGATGGGCAAAAACTTCCTCTCTTTATCAGATTGTTCAATCCTTCAACAGTCCAACTTGAAATTGTACGGCCTCTCCTTCCTGCTCCTGCTATATTTACGCTAGCTTGCATTTGATGTCGGAGGTTTATTTTGAGCATGACAGCATTCCAAATATTTCACGCTTAGAAGTGAGTTTGAAGCAGTAACGCCCCACCCTGTCCTCCCTATCCGTCTTTCTAGAAATCCTTCCCACTGGTCACATAACCCCTCTCATCCTATGCACCCATTCCTTCAGTAACAAAAGCCCACATGTGTAGCAACAATGTTAAGTATAGTGTGACCTTGCAGCGGTAAATACAAATGGGTTACCTCCTCAGTGTATTTCATAGACACTACCTTGCCCCTGCCAACCTGTGGGTAACACTGCAGACACAGACAAGCATGTACGCAAACTGTGCAGTCTTTTGCTATGTCCTCATTTTATATTTCTGTTCTCCTTCCAGCCACAGCGTCGCAGCAGGAGCCAGAGGCAGAGCCCAACTCGGACCCTTCAGTCAAACCGCCAGGCCATTCTCCCGCCACGCAGACCCTCCCCTCCGCAACAGCATCCATACCAGACAAAAGCTCCTCCCCCACATATATGGACAAGAGCAAGGACAGCGCTGGTGTTACTGTGACCTAACCGCTACACTACACACAGTCTGTAACATTTTACAAGGCCACTGTGTGGGCTTATGGCGTCAAACGCAAGGCACACTCAATGCTCGAAGGCCTGCACTTCTGTGACAAATCACCTTGATTTTTCCATCCTCATCTGTACGTCTGCTTGGTGATCGGACATTTCTTGGTCATCCCTCATTAGCGGTTTCTTCCACAAGTCTGTGTTCAGGTGGATTCACCTTGTGACTGTAGTCTGTCTTGAAAAATAAAATGTGAGTCTGTATATTTCCATACCTGTCCTAAGTTTCGTGTTATAGCTCTGTTACCACTTTGTTCCAGATCTGAGGAAGATTGTATCAAACCATCGAATATTTGCTACATAACATCTTCAGTGCTGCTCTGAAGTACTTCAAGGCTGTTGTATTTTGGTAATTTGTCCCCAAGTAAAACAAAAATGTTGAAACAGCCAGCAGTTGAGTGTATTCAGTTTATGTGGTGCCATCAGAGGCAATTTGAGTAATGTAAGTGTAAGTTTCATCTTTCTGTCTTCAACCATGTCCACTTCATGTCAACATTGGCATTTTTGGCTCATACCTGTTTTATATTGTAGTTCCACAGTGTATACATAAAATAATTATCTGTGATTTATAAAAAAAAACAAAAACAACAAAAACCTAAAATTTAAAACTGTACAAAGCTTTTTGTAAGAAGATACCTGAACAATATTTATAGTGTTATATGATGTTTTTATAGTATGTTTAATGAAATCACATTTCTATGTGTCTGAAAAAAAGTTATTTGAAATAAATTACTTCACATGAATGTCACCGCTGAACAAAGTTTCTATTCAACCGGTTATTCAAAAATAATGTAAGACGTAGTCAGACTATTATAAACTGGGGTAAATGGAAACTGCAATTTGACTGTATATTATTTCCTGTGAGCATGTATGTTTTAAGTTTGTGTCACGTTCTCGTTTACATAGGCTATTGTACATACAGTAAATGGGTTGGTGAAGAAAAAATAAAACTGGTCTGATCACTTTGGTGCTTATCAGTTTACTGTGTCCTTACATTAGTAAAGGAAAGATGAAACGGGTTTGTTCCACTTTAGCAATTAATTCATTACAATTTTGGATATGGACAGAAAAAAAACAATTGTGCATTCAGATCACCAGCTCAGTAGAACTTCTTTATTTTCTTGGTTCATTATTTAATTCATTTCACTTCTCTTTGTATTGATCACAGATAAGCCTAACGAGCGATACCACAACGACCACAACTGACCTTAGATCAGTCAACGCCTGAACAGGAAACCAGCACTTCTTATCGCGAGATCACGTGTGTAGCAAGTTAAAGAAAATGGAAGGCGATGCTGCTAGCTAGCTGAGCGAATCAATTCGTTACTGGAAAATTAACGTTAGTTTCGAAGGTATGTTTCCGATTTTCTTAACGAGTTCGGTGGAGAACCGTGTAATAATTGTAAAGCGCGTCGAGACTAAACCATTCGAGACAGTTAGCAGTGCAGCGTACTGCATTTATTAGTCGGTACGGTAGCAGCTAACTTAGCTGCAGGGAACAATGTCGTACCCAAAAGACTCCTTTACCCGGTGCATGGAAAACTCATGAGTGTTCGTGGCGTTACCAAACAAGACTCTCTCATTACTACCTTGGTACAGACGCCGGCTGTCCAGCAGTAACGTTAGGAAGGCCTGTTGGTTCGTTCTTGTTTTGCTACCGAGTGGCTATTTTTAGCCTGCAGGTACATCTAGGACTTGCCCGCAACCTGAACTCACAATTTAATCTCTTACACTGTGCAGCCAAGTTACTTTACGCCAGGCCAATTTTTGGATGTGAGGGTAAGATCTAACGTCAATGGTAGCGTTAGGGTGTAAATGTAGGCCTAGACACAACAGCTGGCTACATAATCGTCAACGTCTAGATTTTATGCAAACCATTATTTTTGGGAGTGGACCTATGGCCGATTCCAGGCTCTCTCGGACCAACCAGACACAATACTGGCAGCATAACTTACATTCTGGCCTGGTTTCAGTTATTTTACTGTTATCCGACGAAAGGCAAATGACGTGAAAGCATACACAACAAGCTAAATGCAAAACACCAATTATACCTCTATAAATGTGTAGACATCCATAGACTTTTAGGCTATAAACTTGGACACGAGCAGGAATCGCGCCCCTCCTCCTACCACTTCAGACTTAAGTTATCACCAGCATTCAGGATTTAGATTTTTGACTTTACTCATTGCTGATAGTTAACAATTAATATTCAAATATTGCACTGATTATTGCAATCTCCACGTGTCTAATATTGCATTTATTGTTTCATCTGATTTTGTAAGTATGATTATATGGATCCCAGGAAGAGTAGCCCCGTCGCCTGTGTGTTGGCTAATGGGGATTCTAATACATAAACAAACAAGTAAACTACTTGTTAAACTAGTTTTAGAAGTATGATTTTTTTTGGGCAACCATTTTCAAAATGGAAGAGGGAAAATATCACTTTAGGTTCAAGTTTGCTTCTCACACTAACACAATGTAGACATTATTTAAACATTATGTAGACGTTTTTGATATATTTTTCCTCCAAAATTGAACCCTGGTACATGCAGACAAGTGAAATGAGAGTTTACAAATTCTGAAAACTAGACATTGGCAGACATCTGGTTGCAACTTGGAGTGGTACATATTTTACTATGTCTAGCCCTCAAGCGATTTGACCATTAAGTAACAATCTTTTTAGTTTTTGTGCTAACAAATGACATTTTCTGTGTTTTGACAGCTCGTCTACCACGGATGTCAACATGGACACAGTGGAAAACAGCAGTGAAACAGGTGATAGTAATCCAGGTAAAACAAATTCTCTATCCTCTAATCTATGATAAGATGAAGGTGAAATAGATTTTGGTTCTCTTTTGTTAATCCTGTTACTTCCTCTCTCTTTCTGTAGAGGAACAACAGCAGCAGAGCCTGTTGGACGGGGCAGATAAGACTGTTAGACCGACCCTCTCGGAGGTTAGAAAGTCCTGGGGCTTCAGGCGGACGACCATTGCTAGAAGAGAGTTCATGGACGAGATTATAGACCTAAACCCTAGTCCTCCACCGGCACGGAGGGGCAGAAGTCGCCGAGCCAAGCAGACACCCCAGACCACCCAAAGAGCTAGCCGTGCAAGTAGGAGCGTTATAGATGACCTAGAATGGTCCGCCCCATCCTCACCAGTGTCAGACGACACAAAGCCAGCCGCAGAGGCCTCTGCAGGAGGGAGCCTTGACCCCAGCTTATGGCAGGACTTTGGGTCTGCCTTCCACACTGCCTTCTCACTGCTTGGTGGGAAGGAGGGCATGTCTGCGGAAATGGCAGATGAACTGGAAGCCACTGATGGCATGGAAGCTTCAGAGGCTATGGATGGGACTGAGGTTTCTGATAATATGGAAGCTACCAATAACATGGAGACCCTGCAGCCCATTGCACCTGATGATGTTGTTGAAGGGGAAAGTGACAATGTAGTGTTGATCTCCAGTCGAGAAGACGACAGTGATGAAATGACTCTGATACAGCTTAAGGAGCAGCTGATAGCTAAAGGCAGGCAGGGAGACACCAGAGCTAGAGGGGGGAGGGGTGGAAGAGGAAAGGCCAGAGGAAGGGGGAGAGGCAGAGGAAGAGGTAGGGGAAGAGGTAGAGGAAGGGGACGAGGGAGGGGCAGGGCAGCAGAGCTCGAGTCTAGTACTGCAGATGATGATGAGGACGACGATGATGTGGTGCTTGTTAATCAAGCAGAACGGCAACCGTTGCAGGAAGAGGAAAAAGAAAGCAGTCCAGAGAGGCCTGCAGTAATAGAGGTGTCTCAGAGTCCTGCTCAGCAATCAAGCTCAGACTGCATAGTCATAGACACTGATTTAGACCAAATTCGTGATGTAACACCAGGCCAGTATGATGATGCACCAGAGGAAGAGGAGGAGAAGAAGAACTTAGAAGAGTACTCAAGCATATCGGACAGTGAAGGTTATGATCCTAATGCTTTGTACTGCATCTGCCGGCAGAAACACAATAAAAGGTATATACTCATTTCTATCAACAAGGTTCCTTGGCCTGAGCTGCTCCTTCACTGCTTTGCATACCGAAACCATCTGCCAGTTTTACTTCCTGGCCATTACTATTCATTCTCTGTCACATTTTTCACTTCTAGGTTCATGATTAGCTGTGACACTTGCCAGGAGTGGTTCCATGGCGACTGTGTTGGCATCAGTGAGACGCAGGGTCGCAAGATGGAGAGGAGAGGACAAGAGTACATCTGCCCCCGCTGCACCACCAAGAAGCTGAGCCAGCTCCAGCCGGAGTCCCGCCCTCAGCCAGAGCCTCAGCTTAGCCTGCCTGAATGTCTGACACCCAGCTCTTCTGGAGAAAACGGGGTAGAGGCCAAAAAGCAGAAGGCCCTCAAGGTTAGAATTTGATTTTGATGGTCAATGATCCCCAGATGGCTCTCTTCCCTTAACGACAAGCATGGAATATTTTGTGTGTGTGTGTGTGTGGGGGGTTCTGTTATTTTTTTGTGGAATGTCTAAGACACATGTAGGGCTAGGCAATAATTCAATATTATTGTTGATCATCTTTCAGTGGAATCATATCGTGATGATTTTGTGATACACAATTCTGTTGTCTAAATTGAGGATAACAAGCAAATTGTATTTAAAAACTGACAAAGTGAGGTATGAAACATTTCAAGGAATACTATTTAAAAATGTCAGGTTTTTTTTTACTATCACACTTAACATTACTATGCAGTTCAATGCGATGAACAACAATTTGATTATTAAACTTAATTTTGCATATGTAAGCCATATTGTGATATGCATCAGTATAGAAAAAAATTCTTTGATGATTATTGTGATATTTATTTCAACCATATCACCCAGCCCTAGTCACATGCCTGTATGGCAACAATTGTGTTAACTAGTGCAGTGCCCATTCGCCCCGCTTCTGTACAGAGCGCTGTTCGCTTGTTTATTCAAAGTTTATTAATATTGAACGTGTTGCATGTCCAAATTGCACCAAATCCGACACTGCACTTCCTTGGGTCCCCAGCAATACACCCGCCAAGTGTGAAGTCGGTCAGACAAACAGTTCTCCAGATATGCGATGGACACACACACAGACAGAGATTCCTTGCTTTATAATATGATGTTATAGAGTAGTATAGTAGTTGTATTATTAGTCAAAGACAATATGCCGTTGTCTGATTTGCATGGTGGAAGCCAGGTGTGGTCTGAGATGAGAATCTGGTTTCAGGAGACTGTGGTGGTGGTGGAGGAGGAGGTGCCGGCACCTAAGATGGAGCCGGAGCCCGAGGCTGAGATGGAGACGGATAGCTCCCTTCCTCTGTGCATCGGCCCTGGCTGCTCCAAACATGCCCTACCAGACTCAGTTTACTGTGGCACAGACTGCATCCTTCAGCACGCAGCCCAAACTATGAAGTCACTCTCTGGTACTAAGGTGCCCAAGTCCAGAGGACGGCCACCGAGGAAAGCTGCCACCGCCAAACTCACTGCAAAGGTAAGTAACTTTAATGAGACGATTGAGGAATTAAGTTAGATCTGTAAGCTTTTTACTATAGATGCAAAAGCTGTATAGCTAATGTCTTTTTCATTGCGTTCCCTGTACATGTTTTGATTTTGATTTAACTGGAAAACATAGTGTGTAACTTAAGATCATGAATTGGCCTCATTGTTGACGTGTGCGAATATTTTGGCCACAGGGTCAGAGGTTGGGTAAGGTGTCTCAGAGGTCAGCAGGACGGCCTGAGGAAGAAGGTGAAGAGGAGGAGGAAGGTGATGGAAGGCAGAAGGAAGCTGCATCTCCCTTAGCCTGCGACCCCAGACTCACTGAAGTTCAGGCCACATCCATACCGTCTAAGTTTTGCACAGCGTGTATGTACCATTCACTGCTCATACACATCAGAATCACACAGCAACAACATCATACACACATGGCCTCTATCGGGGTTACAGTTGTTCCTTTCGTCTTTGAATCACCACACACACACACACACACACACACACACACACACACACACACACTCACACACACTCTCTGAGGGAGGGCTGATTAGTTGCAGGGGTCAGCAATGGGTAAGTATGTTCACTTTTATAGTTCCTTTATTGAATCTGAATTGCCAGACATGTTGAGCTGAAACACTCTTGACTAGTCAGGAATCCAGTAATTCGAGTAAACGCACACAACCCACATTACTGGAAAACACTAATGCAACTCAGCAACACACAGCAACTATGCGACGGGTCATACAGGATAGGCAGGGTGGTTTATTGGATTTGGTACGAATGCATTGGAGTTTGCCATAACTCAAAGGTTGTCACTGAAACATACATACTGCAGAACATGCCCAACCATTCACTGAATAATGAACAGAGTCGGATGAAGCTCTCTAGTTGGAAAAAGGAAAGGCCTAATACAGTCATGCTTTTGGCAACAGTCTTACTTTTTGAGCTACACCTTGTGCTGTGAGCTAGGCTGGTGGAGTTGGAGAATGTGCAGAATACTTCCAGAGGCGCTTACCATCAAGGACGAGTTGTAGGGTCTTTTTCTCACCATCACCCTTCCCTATAAATCAAGTCACAGCTTCTTTTTCTTGATTGCAGCAGCTTGCAGTGTAGATTGTGCATATATTTTCACATATGCAATCCTAAATCAAGTCTTAGAAGTCCACATATTCATGTACTGCCCATAAATTGTGTCACTTTGAACCACATCATACACATTCTATATAAGGCATCATTTAAATACTGGCTTATCAGTGTTGTAGCCCACAGTGCATTTTTGGCAATACAATGCATTACTGCTATGTGGCATTTTGAATTATAAATTTGTTTAGGGCCTTTTGGTGGAATATAATTGACTAGTTGGACAAGTTCTTCGACTTCAAACCAAGCACAGCCTAATTCAGATGTGATTGACCTTTACTGCTCCATCGGCTTATATTCAGAAAACAACAATACCTTCATAAATAAGACAAAGAAGTATAGAATTTAAGCCTTCTAAACAACTGTTGGCGGCGTGATTATTCAAGACGTGTTGCAAAGAAGTGGATTACTACTTTCAGTTGAACATTTTCCAACACAAAATTGTCATGCGTAGGAGAGGTAGGGCAGCTGCAACTGAGGTAATTAAATAGTAGAAAATTATAATACTACCACAACGCTCAGGACGTCTTGACATCCCACTGTGACGCCCACACCGAACCTTTCACAACTGTTCAGTACCACTGAATACTTTCATGTTGTGAAGGCTGCTTGAAGACGTGGCAGTGCCACAAAGCTGGCAAGACATGGACGTCACCTCTCCAGACCTTGTGGTTTCCTCAAAATGACTCCATGTATCAAAGGAGTACCCCCGTGTTCAAGCATTAGATCTTAAGGGTGCAAGGGTTTTATAAATGTAGGGTTCATTATGAAACTGTTTCTTCCTACCGACAGCACAGTCATTAGTAGACTAATACAAACGTTAGGCAACATTTTTCTCATTGACATCAGCATGATGTGTTTTTTTTTATTTTGTTGGCAATTTCATAGAAAATGCAGCATATAAATTGGCACAATAGCTATACTTATACACATCAACCGGATGCATACTACATTCCTCTGTTCCTATTTTTAAAGTTGCACTTGCCCCTGTGGTGCTCAAACAACTTTCTTAGTGACTTGATCAAGCCTCTTGATGCAACAACTTGCAGTGCCTTACTCATCTCTCCACACACACACACACACACACACACACACACACACACACACACACACACACACACACACACACACACACACACACACACACACACACACACACACACACAAAAACACAAACATACATACCTACAAACACACACTCTTGGACCAGCCATTACACAGACACACCAATATTAGTTTGGGATAGGCTCCCGCAGGGTCAGTAGCGACTGGGCAGCTGGTATGGAGCAGGAGTTGACTTCATGCTGCTGCACAGAGACGCAGAAGGGACTGGAGGATTCATGCAGATGCTAGAATGAGGTTCCGCCTGGAGTCCACCGAACAGTGAATGGGAGATTCATTGTTACATTTCCATGAAGATGCCTTTCAAGTATCAGCTGGCCAGTGTCAGTAACATACTCCATTCCTCAATACTTTAACTAACAAAACACTCACCTTATCACAAATGAAGAAAGCAGTCTTCGCTTCCAGCTGACCATACATGCATACACACCGATTTTGGATTTATTTGTAGGACTTTGTTAGAGGATGGGCATCCTTGTAACAAGTGAGCACTGATAAAGTATTTTCATAGCTCTAGTTGGAGTATAGCTAGTGGCATTTGGGTACATTAGAAAATTCTGCACTTGTTTTTATGGATCAGACAATGAGTACATCTGTGTTACTGAGGTTTGGACCCTCTACTGCATAGTTTTTAAGTTTTGCCTGCACACTCTCATACCGTATATACCCATATTTGCCTATACATTCAGACACACAGACCAACAATCATTTCTGCTTTCTAACACCCATAATCTCTGCAGTGATGTTGCCCTTGAGTGCTGACCAGGGATCAGCTTCCTTGCCCTTTTTCCAACCTTCACCATGGCTGGGGAAATTGCAAAATTCACTACAGATCAGCACCAATGAGCAACTTCATCCTACACCACCAAATATACTGCACAAACAGAACAATGCAATTTAAGGCTCCATACAATAGGCAAGCAATTCATCTACTTTTGCAGTTATGGTTTATTGTTAAGTTTTAGCAGAAACAGATGTAAGGATGTAATGGGATACTCTATTCAGTGCACCAAATAGTTGGAAATATGATGCATCAACATAACCACATTTCAGCATTAATAATACGGTTTAAAATATGCAGTAGAGAGCAATATAACTTATTTTTTCCAAAACTTTTTAAATATCATGGAAATTTGTTCATAATGTTACATTAACACGTGTAATATCAAGCTCGATTGCTAGCAGATCAAATGTGAAGGAATATTATCCCGCCCGAAAAAACAATTTCCTGATACCGGTTTTATTGCATGTTTTAGCCCATTTACTACGCTGCACACATACTTAACATTACTACTGACCATTTTCCAGTGCATACGATACTTTTAGATGTTTCAGTGTGTTTTTTCCTACCTCCAAGGCATCCATTCTTTTCCATTAATTTTGTTGCGGTATGAAAATCAACTTGCAGAAACTTGAAACTTGCTTCAGATAGGTAATCCATCACAGTGAACATCCTGCCCGGGTTTATTTTTGTCAAAGTTCTTTATTGTTGCGTGGTAATTTAGTTGAATGTGCATGGTCTGCAGGTGTTCTGGTGAACATGCTGAAGGGAAGCTCCGACATCCGGGACTTCCACATCTGCTTCCAAACAGCATTGCATTCACATGCTATTTTGTCAAAAAAATCAACCCCATAAGACAAATGATAAGCAAACATGTTGTCGTGAAAAGGATTATGTAGATTTAGCTGCTTCTTGCTTTAAAAAAGTTCTGATAGTCTGGCTAACTACCAAGTAAGAAATTCTATCATTTTCTGATATTTCCGTTAGCATGTGAATGCACAATTCATGTGCATCTCCGCCAGAAAATTGTCCCTGAAGAAAAGATTGTTTTACAAACTAAATTCATACTGCCATGCCTTATAAACCCGGGCACAATGTTAGTTGGAGCAGCAGAGAATTTTGAGATGGGAAATGGGGTAAATATGCAAAAATCTAAAAAAAAAAAATAAGGTGTGCTTTGGAAAGTGGTTGGTGATATTGTAAAGTATGCGTGCAGTGTAGTAAATGGGCTAAAACAGGCAAATAAATGACAAATAAAACGATCATCCTTTAAGTCCTAAGTGATAGCTGCCAAAACTTTGACATCCAAATCAGTTATTCAACAACAACAACAGATATGTAACCTCTAAGCACTGATTCTTACACATATTGCAAGTGGAAGTTGAGCTGTATGTAACAGGTCATGGATTTTGATTAGCAACAAAGTGTGGGAACCCTGCTTGTCAAACGGCAACAAACAAGCACTGCGGTGAAGTTGCCCTTGAAAGCTAAACAGGGATCAGCCTTTTCCTCAACCTCAAAGTGCACTGAAACGCCATTTTCAGCCTGTCTCTGCCTACTCCACACTTGAAAAATGTGAATAAGTGGGGTGGAGAGTGGGAAGAAAAGGCGGGTGTGTCTCTGTGATAGAGGGGCACATCTCAGTTTCTCAGTAGCCCACCCTCTTGTTTAGCCTACGTTATGAAGAGTGACACCGAATCTCACAGCATTCGCACCACCGAGGGGTCATTTGAGTTGACAGACTTCTCTCCCATCTGTTTTTGAACTGACTGAAGAGGTCCAGAGCCTTATCAGTTTGAACTGCTATCTCCACCAGCTCCAGCTCAAGCCCCCGGGGCTGTAGTGGAGCCTTTAGGTGCCAAGGCTGTGTAGGTGCAGGAGAGAATGGGAAGTGTTGGAGTGGTATTATGTTGTGGCTTATAGTGTTGGTGAAGTTCTAAGTGGTGTTCAAACTAATCAGACACTCATCTGCTTATGATTTCTATCTTGACCGCAGCCTACTAGATAGTGGTTCTTGTGTTGATGGATTCACCCATCTGTAGTTGGGGCGGCAGCAGTTTTCTAACTGGGATGAAATCTTTATACCCTGAAAGCAATAGTACAACAACACCTTTGGTATTACATTACAGATCGGGATGAGGCCAGAGGTCCAGCAGGGTGTTCACTTTAAACAGATGAGCAGGAAAACTGTTAAAACTGGCTGTACAATATTCTCTTGGAAATATTTAGCTCATGTCCAGAATTGATGTGTTTCACCATATAGAAGGCGTACAAACAAGTTTACAGCTTTAAAATGGGAGTTAGGATTGCAGAACTGACTGCAAGAGCAATTTCTCCATACACCAACAAATACACTTAACAAGCAGAACACTACTGTTTAGATCACCATAGACTGACAACTGATGTACTTACTACTGTTAAAAAAAATGTTATTTAGTTAAGCATTTCAGCTGGTACTGACTGGCAGGATGTTGGAGGATTGTGGAATATCACATTCAGTGGGTTGTCAGTATGATGCATCAAAGTAACTAGATGTCAGTATTACCTGTGGCTTACTTTTTATAAGAGCTATAAGTCGGGATAGAACAACGTGCCGCATTTCTGCTTTCCAGGATTCCTACTTAATATACATATGTCGAAAAATATTCGGTAATGCTATAGTGAATTCTGAAACCATATAAACTCAAATAATTTATTTTTTTTAGTACAAATACAAATTTCCTTAATACTTGCCGAAACAAGACCTGTTACATTCAAATAAACCATGCAACAAAAAAACATAGCATCTGAACATACTGTAGACATATACACATATGGGTTGAGGAATTTGAGCTGTATGTGATGGATAGTCGTGGAAAAGTAATGGAATTTGCTTAGCACATTAGAAAATATTGCACTTTTTTATGGCTCAGACAACATGGGTTACTCTGTGTTACATAAGATTTGGACCTTCTACTTGACAGTTAAATTTTTTCCCACACACTCCCACATAGTCCAAAAAGCAACATTTCTGGTTTCTAAATTTGCCCTGAGTGCTGACCAGGAATTTGCTTCCCTGCCCTTTTTTTGCAACTTTTGTCATTACAAATGCAAAAAATGCAAAACTGACTGCCATCAAAGAGCAACTTCACCCTACACCAACAAACATACTGCACAACACTGCAATATACGTAAGGCTCCATACAACAGGCAGACAAATGTATGTTTTATTTTTTTGGTTTAGCGTTTTAGCAGGCACAGATAGGCAGTATGATGCATCAAAATAGATGTCACTATTAGCTGTATCTTGCTCTTTTTATACGTTTTTTTTGGTTTTTTTTGTTTTTTTTTTACAAGAGTCAGTACTCAAAATAGAACAATCCACCACATTTCTGACTTCAAGGGTCTTAGAATCAGAAAATCTGGACATCAGAGAGATTGCCTTTCATCACAATCATAGTCAGAAAACGGTTCCTGAAATCTCATCATCTTGTGATTTTTTTATTTGTAAACTTGTGTTCAAGTGTGTACACCTCAAAAACATTTAGGTCTTAAAATCTTTTTTTTTCTTATTTTAAACCAGAAAAAAAAATCTGCCACTGGTTTGAGATAATATCAACATCAATATCAATCAGCCAATCAACTTGCTTCAAGAATTTTCTTGAATCAAGTCTCATTTTGTTGATACAAGTGGAGTGATCACAGACAGTTGTTTCTAGAGAATTTCTGAAATACATGAAATGCATTGGAAACAAATAGAATTATCTCACCCCATTGGCAGAATTGTTTTAAGAAAATGTAGATGTTAGGTCTGAATCCAAAACTAAAGCCTAGGTCAAGCTGCAAGGCGGTTCAACTCTTGCATGAGGAGGGTTAGTACAGGCTGGGTAAAGGCTTGCTGTGCCGTTGGGAAGCTGTGCACACGACATGGCAGGGCAAAGACGGGTCGTCACACACATGAAGACAAGGGATTCAAAAACATTTTCCCATTCGTCCAGAACAGTTCACTGTAAATACAATGTAGGTTTTCTGTCATTTCCTTCTTCCTTGTAGAGAAGCTACAGTTTACATTTACATGTATTTGTAAATGTATTTTAAAGTAAAATTATTATGAGGATAATATTGCTGAATAATTTTGCATAGGACGTAAAATTTGTAATTGCATACTTGCATTACGTTGCCATTATATACCATTTTATATGAGATTTATGTCTCCAAATAAAATTGTATATCAGCTTCAAAAGTTTCCCATAGAGGAGTAAGCACACCCATCAATTAAGAATCAAAAGTTAGTTAGTTAGTTAGTTACTTTTATTTATATAGCACTTTTCAAAACAGCAGTCAGCTTCACAGCTGATAATAAAAATGCATAACAGTACACAGAATGAAAACGTCAAGTAAAAATACAATTATAAAACAGAAACAAACACTCAACAATAAAAGCAATATAAACAACAAAACAAAATTAAAAGACAAATAAAAACCAATAGGAATTGTAAAGCAACAAACTTGGCAGCCTATACAAGTGGGTTTTTAAAAGTTTTTTAAAATGTGGTACCGACTCAGCTGACCTGACAGTGAGGGGGAGGCGATTCCATAGTGTTTAAAACGGTAAAGCACGGTCCCCCCTTTGTTATGAGCCTGGACTGTGGAGGGAAAAGGATGGACGTTGAACTATCTACATCAGTGGAAATTTTTTAAAAGCAACTTCTCTACCGGTCCCTTCTCTTTTTTCTTACGCCTTGAGTTGAACTCCCATTGGCTGTTGCCAGGATTGCTGTCATACTTCAGTCTTGGCGAGTTCTTCGACCGCTTCACAATACATGAGCAGACAACAAATCTAACACGTTTGAAAAAAATCATGTCGGGCTACGACTGGTCTGGAGACTGCAGTCTTGAACCCGTTCACACTGCAGAATAATCTGACCCCACCGTCTGGCCAGATGGAAGTCATATTACCCCAAATCACAAATTCCCTGATTACAGAAGTCCCAAGTCACGGTTGTGTGTCACCAAAACAAGTCCAGTGATATTCATATCTACTATTAAATAACCCTCTGAACATAGATGCATACGCATGAGAGTGATGGAGTTTGACCTGTGTGTGATGGTATAGCAAGAATGAAGCATGAATTTTGTTTTTGATGTGAAAATGTATAGGAACACCAATGGAAAAGTTGCAAAACTGACTGCACATCAACGTCAAAGAGCAATTTCACCCGACACCAGCAAAGACACTGACTAAGCAGAACACTGTGGTTTAGGTGTCGATGCAACGGGCAGATAACTGATCTGCTTTTTTATTTATTTATGTTTAGTGTTAAGTTTTAGCAGACACAGATTGGCAGGATGCACTGGGATACCATCTATTTAGCACACAAACATTGTTGTCAGTATGATGCATCAAACACACAGATGTCAGTAACAGGTATAAATTACTTTTGTAGTGCTTTATCTTCGTTAGCAATTTAATATATAGCAGTTACACATAACTGATAGTTGTTTCATTGTGATTAAATGCAACTTCGATTAAGTAATATCATTCTTAGTCTAGGAATTGAATTCCTTCCAATTATTTTCATGTGATCAGACTTTATTGCTTTGTGCCCTGTAATGCCCTGTCTTGTGAACTCATTCAGATGTGCAGTGTGACCACTCTATTGTGGTATGACTGGCCTGAGACAGACATGTTATTTGTGTTGGTTGGTTACAACAGTAATGACAGTTAATTGTCAGCCTAGGATAATAACTCATTTATTTCTCCATGAAAATATTATTTTGCGAGCTCAATGCACACATACTGCTATATACGTAATGGACACAGGGTGGAAGTAGGCTTCTAGTTTTGAGAGTCGTTGAAGTGTTGAGATAGGGATTGAAGTCTTTCTGTCTTTGCAAAATAGAGGCATTTAGCATCTGACAAGTGTTGCCAGCAAATGTCAAGTTTTAGTCAAATACTGTATATTCTTTCTTTTTCCCTCGGATGATCTCACTATCGCCTTCTGTTGCATCTTAACCTTATTACTACTTTTGCCCCATACAGAATCAAGCAGCTTGTATTTCTTTAGCCTTTACAGATCTGTTGGGTAATATAAGTTGCTTCTGTCTTTCTTTTTCCAGCTCTTCAATAATTTCTGATGCTTCAATATCTCTTATTACAAAAGGTTTCAATTGTAAAGCACAAGCACCCTCTACTGGTCAAAAGAGTAGTGTACAACTGAAGAGAAAGCACTACAGACTTCCTCAGTATTTGACAGACAGTTTGTAAGAAATAATGCCTCTGTAGGCAGTTTTACTATTTGTCCCTTTTAAGGAATCATCTTATCAGTGGTGTAGAATAATACAGGTTTGTGTAAGCTCAGATATTGCTGCTAATACTTTATTCTAAGAGTTCTTATTTTCATCCTATTTAACATCTAAAACTTTGTCTAGTTTCAAGGTTGTTGAATTGAAAGTCATATATATATATATATATATAGAAAAGAAGTCATCTGTTGTTAGTTTAATTGATATTTGAGATGAGTGTTAGCCACATTTTCTTAAGTCAGGCATGCTCCTGGAATACAAAAA
>NW_027282174.1:25000-113938 GCF_046629955.1 Centroberyx affinis | reverse complement strand
CTCGCTAGTTAGCAAAGAACGTTAGCATCTTTACATTTCAGATTCATACGTTTAACCTTTTACCGCACGGGTGTTTTGATCGATCCAAGGTCGTGTGTTGCTGAAAAAGGAACCGAAGTGTATTTTGAAGATTATAAACATGTTAACAGGGATGTTGTGTGTGAGTTTACGGTGTTTGTCTCCATGTTGACGTGAAACTGAAAACAGAAACGGAAAACTTCGGGGTTTGCCCAAGTTTCCTAGTCGGGATTCAGACTTGAAGAGCCGTTCTACCGCTTTTTTCGTAGCAGAGTTCGGGTTAGTCAGAATTCCCGATTTTCAAACAGTATAAGAGTTTCCTGACGTCAGCTTAGAGGATTTCTGGGTAATGAAGTCCTCAAAATTCAATCAGTTACCATCCACTGCCATTTCTTTTTCAAAAAGTCATCAAATCATTTTGTGTCAGTGTTTGCTGTCGATCATTCAGAGTGGGAGTCACTGTTTTCAGATGGAAGGTTGCTGGTTCAAATCCAGACCAGGAAGATCTGGTCCTCAAACAGCTGCCGTCGAGCAAGGCACTGAACCAACTGCTGCAGGAGAAGACTGTGGTTTCTAACTCTCTCTCTCTCTCTCTCTCCCTCTCTCTCTATCTAAACAAAAACACAAACAACCCTTCCTCTCCTCCCTCGCTTTCCTGTCTAACCCACCAAAGACTGGAGATAATTCAGGAGAGGAAAGGAAAGGAGGAAAGGAAACAAAGTCAAAAGAGAGATGGAAAGTTGAGGAAAAGAGAGGAGGAATGGAAAGGACAGGAAAGGAAAAGAGAAGGAAAGGAATGGAAAGGACAGGAAAGGAAAGGAAAGGAAAGGAAAGGAAAGGAAAGGAAAGGAAAGGAAATGAAATGAAATGAAATGAAAGGAAAAGAGGAGGAAAGGAAAAAGGAAAGGAAAGGAGTGACAGAGAAAGAGACTTTCTACTGGAAAGAAAGAAAGAAAGAAAGAAAGAAAGAAAGAAACAGGGAAATGAGCGACGGAGAGGAGAGAGAGATGAGATTAGCTCAACTCACTGGCCAGGCATGCCAGTTATGCGGGGCGTGTGTGTGTGTGTGTGTGTTTGTGCGTGTGCATGTGTGCATGCGTGTGTGTGTGTGTGTGTGTGTGTGTGTGTGTGTGTGTGCATGTGTGTGTGTGTGTGTGTGTCTCAGCTGCCTTTTTTACCGGAAAGTGTGAGTCCTGCTGCTGCTGGACAGACAGCCTCCTGCTGCTTTCAATTGCTGTTTAAATATTTTATGACAAATTCTTTCTTTAAGAAGTCTCAACTGTTTCTGTGCACCAGTGTCCTAAAAATAGACCCTGATTAAAATGATCTATCTATCTATCTGTCTATCTATCTATCTATCTATCTATCTATCTATCTATCTATCTATCTATCTATCTATCTATCTATGTCTATCTATCTATCTATCTATCTGTCTGTCTATCTATCAATAGCTAGCAAGTCTACATGCTTTGAGTCTTGACTGTTTTTGTACACCAGCTTCCAAAATAAACAAGGAGACTAATGAAAATGATTAATAAAGTCTTCTATCTATCTATCTATCTATCTATCTATCTATCTATCTATCTATCTATCTATCTATCTATCTATCTATCTATCAATAGCTAGCAAGTCTACATGCTTTGAGTCTTGACTGTTTTTGTACACCAGCTTCTAGCTTCTAGCTAGAAAGACTATAGCTTTGGCTTTTGACAGTTTTTTGTACTCCAATCTTGTAAAAAACATAGTATAAAACTGATTAATAATCTATCTATAAAGCCTACACTTACTGTATATACAAATAGTACCTATAGTATTCTTACTGTACTATTTATTGACCATAGTAAAGCTCATAGCTGGTAGCTGCTGTGTGTTTTATTGGTTTATGGGTTTATAACGTCAGGAAATGACTCACTGTGTGTGTTGATAAAACTGGGGAAAGGTTATCTATGAGCTTAATTAAAAACTGCACAGTAGGCACAGTGGCACACACACACACACACACACACACACACACTGTCTCAAGCTTTCTAGTTTCTCTCAAACCTTTTCAGATCTCCAGTGTTGAAAGTGTATTTCAGAGGAAAGTCATGCAGGTAGAAATACACGTTTTGTTCAGTTTGTTTACATTTTGAAACTCATTCTGAATCAGAGGTGAAAAGTTGTTTTTTTTTGCGGAATGAAAATATTAAAAACTCACGTAGCGTCGTAGTTTTTTCTCCGGCGGCGATTTTCGGAGCCAGCCTTCACACACCACCTCCCCCCCGGCGCTCATCCTGCAGCCTGCCGATCAGTCGATCAATCAGGCTTCTGATCAGTAGACCAGACTTCAATCAATCGACCAGGCTTCAGTCAGTCGACCAGGCTTCAATCAGTCGACCAGGCTTCAGTCAATCGACCAGGTTTCCAATCAATCAAATAGGGTTCCAATCAATGGACCAGGCTTCCAATCAGTTGACCAAGTTTCCAGTTGGCCTGCTGTTGTAATCGATCAGTTCAGATTTGTCGGTTGATCGATTAAAGTGATTGATTGGTTGATTCGACTAGAGCAGCTCCAACGGTTTCCATCCGTCCAAGAAGAAGGTTCTCACTCACTGAGTGGACGAGTCACACCTCTCTCTCTCTCTCTCTGTCTCTCTCTCCCTCTCTCTCTCTCTTCTCTGTCTGAGGTTTGAGGGCTTTTAGTTCCCAGCAAAGAAGTGAAACTCTCTCTCTCTCCCTCTCTCTCTTCTCTCCCTCTCTGTCTCTCTCCTTTCTCTCCCTCTCTCTGTCAGAGGTTTCCCAGCAAAGAACTGAAACTCTCTCTCTCTCTCTCTCTCTCCGGCCGTGCGACAGCTGCCTACAGCTCGGCTCGGCCGTTCCTTCTCTCCTCTCCCTTTTCT
This sequence comes from Centroberyx affinis, assembly GCF_046629955.1. Lineage (NCBI taxonomy): Eukaryota > Metazoa > Chordata > Actinopteri > Beryciformes > Berycidae > Centroberyx > Centroberyx affinis. The sequence goes on along the minus strand of NW_027282174.1, from coordinate 111,041 downwards.
TTTCTCCTCCTCCTCCTCCTCTCTCTCTCTCTCTCTCCTCCCCTCCTGCTCCCGCCTGCGGCCCGCCCACTTACAGGAAACTCCTCCTGTGTGTGTGTGTGTGTGTGTGTGTGTGTGAGAGAGAGAGAGAGAGAGAGAGAGAGAGAGAGACAGAGAGATAGGGAGAGAGAGAGAGAGAGAGAGAACGGGAGAGAGAGTTTCACATTTCACATGTTCTTCATGTTGTGTTTAGAGATCTGTTGCTCTCAAGACATTATTTGTCCATGTAGATGACATTTATTAGAAATACTACTTACTGCATTCAGAGTCCTTCCTTTCTACTGTCTCTACTGTCTTTACTGTCTCAACTGCCTTGTCTGCCTCTACTGTCTCTTCTGCCTCCACTGTCTCAATTGTCTTCACTGTCTTTACTGTCTCAACTGCCTTGTCTGTCTCTACTGCCTTTACTGTCTCAACTGCCTTGTCTGTCTCTACTATCTCTACTGTCTTCACTGTCTCAACTGCCTTGTCTGTCTCTACTGTCTCTACTGTCTCAACTGCCTTGTCTGTCTCTACTGCCTCTACTGTCTCTTCTGCCTCCACTGTCTCAATTGTCTTCACTGTCTTTACTGTCTCAACTGCCTTGTCTGTCTCTACTGTCTCTACTGCCTCTACTGCCTCCACTGTCTCAACTGTCTCTACGGTCTCTACTGTCTCTACTGACTACTGTCTGTACTGTCTCAACTGACTCTACTGTCTCTACTGACTCTACTGTCTCTACTGACCCTACTGTCTGTACTGACTACTGTCTCTACTGACTCTACTGTCTCACTCACTTTTATTGACTTGTTTGTCTCTTTGTTTATCTTGTTTTTATGATGTTTTGTTGGTCTTGTTTAGCTTCTTGTAACTTTCTTTTAATGTATGTCCTGTGTGTGTCCTATATGTGAACATGTGTGTGTGTGTTTTATTCTGTTAAGTGTGAAGCACTTTGTACTTTGCACAAGACAACTGCTACGGAAATAAAGTTTATCATTTGAAAAGTTAACAGAGGGAAACCACATGATGGGACTGTTGGAAGGACAGCAGGAATCCTTCAGACTCTGGATGATTTTTGCTCTTGAAATCTTTTGAAGAATTTCATCCTCTTCATTCTGTGAGACAGGACAGAAGATAAAAACAGAAGGTCTTTACAGTTGGTTCTGAGTTTCTCAGCCAGTGAAAGTCATTCACCGTTTAATTTCAAACCACGGTTGGTACATGCTCTCTAGTGGCCATTTTATGTATTACATCTAATCCCAAACTAGCTGATTGGCATCACAACAAATACTAATACTATAACACTAATAGTGATACTACTACTACTACTACTACTATTACTGCAACTACTACTACAATAATTACTACTGCTACTACAAATGCTACCAACACTAATACTATTACAAGTATGACTGCTACTACTAGTACTACTACTACTGCTATTACTAATGCCACTATCAATACTAGTACTAATACTGCCAGAAATACTGATACTAACATCAATAGTCCTGTAGCCTGTGTGGCTCAGCATCTAGTCACTGTAGTGTAAAGTGCTTTGGATTAAAGCTTCACACCAAGTGGTGTACACATGAGTCACTGTGCTGTGACCTCTGACCTTTCACCTCCTCTCTGTTGGTTGATCTTCTAGGAAATTAAGTTGATTCTCCTGTTGACCTCAGTGGAAGTCTGTCTGGATACAAGAGCCAGATAAATGAGTAAAAGAAGATGTATTTCTACTGTATAGTTAGTAGACACAGTAATATGTACTGTACCAGCTGAGAGAGAGAGAGAGAGAGAGAGAGAACAAATTGTAAAATATGTATTTGCACACTCTTCTGTTACTTGTATTCCTATATATTGTGCAAAATCTTTGTGAACTTCTGTTATTTTGTTTGAGATGCAGAAGAAACAGGCTACAAACTCTCTTTGCGTCTATAAATGATGATGAGTTCCAAAAACATTTTCACTACACTCTCTAAACACTCTCTAATATGTTTATTTGTGACTTTTTGTAATGTAATCTGTTGGTAGTAAAACGTGGCCACTTCTGGGAGGTTTCAGACAACGTCATTGGCCAATCCCCCTTCCCCCCTCCCTCTCCTGAATGTAGAAAGCGAAAGTAAGCACAGTAACCACGCTTACGCAACATAGAAATGCTATTGTTATTACTGTAAAAGACTCGCGCCGTGACACCCGCACCATTTCAGTTTCTGTGGTCAGCCTGTAATGAAATAGTTTGTTTCCGTGTTTTTTCACAATGAAGCGGATGGAATTTAGTTTTGTTCCGTTTTGCAGCATTGTGATCTTCCTGTCGGCAGGTCAGTATGATTTGCATATGTAAATTGTGCATATAAACTACATTTGTAATTTGCATTTGTAGTAACCGCAGGTGTGTATGATTGGGCACCGTTATCCGTTATCTTGTATGGAGAGAGAGCATGTATCACCAAACTCTGTTCAAAAGTCTGGCAGTTTCTTGTCGCTGTGCTTACTGGCAAATGTACACACATCTTAAAAGATTAATTAAGAACTGTAACGAACTATCATGATCCACTCTTCAATTCGGCTTGCATCTAATACAGCAAGCAGCACTTATTTTTTTTAGTAATATTTCAACTTTATTTCGCTTATTCCCACAATCTTCTTCCACCAAAATGCACATGGAGGGCGGTAGTGCGTCGACTCAGTCAGTTCTAAAAGTTGAGTTTTTATCGATATAAAGTGTAGTTTGGTGGAGCATTTGCAACCCGAATCTGCCAGAAGACCATAACGGTTCGGTTAAGGTTTACATTGATGTTCTACAGGCAAGGTAACGTTTCGATAAGCACGCCAACATTAAACTGACTGATTTCTTAATGGAGTTTGGCGTGACCGTTCCACAGAAGCTAACCCGGCTAATCACCGTACATGCGTCATTCGCACTGAAAATCAAGTACGTTGACACCGCTAATCTTTATGTCAACACTGCGGTAAAGTAGAGGTTAATTTAAACACGAAGTCCAAACTACTGCCGAAGTTTAGATATTTAAATAACGTTGTTTTTGGCTACAGACTGATGCTACAGACCTTGTCCTCTCTAACCCCAGCACGGTGAGAAAAGCGGTTACTTAGCAACGGGCATGACTAAGGACTGTGGAGCCAAAATGGCTGCTACTGACAGCAGACTGTGGGCTAATTATTTTTAGGCCTATGTGTAGGCTCAGTACTTAGCAGTGTTGTAGTCCAAATAAAAATATGGAAAATATGAATGGGATTTGGAAGAAAGACAAATATAGTTCACTTGATAAGAGTTTGCTGACACTGTGGGAGCAACAGCCGACGAAAACCAGATGGTGCTGGAGCCTTACTGGGCCTAGAGTAGGCTACAGGAGTGTGTATGTGTATGTGTATGTGTATGTGTATTTGTGTGTGTCCTTTCACTGTTAATCCGTACTCTCTTATCACATGGGAAATCCATGTTTTTTTTTCTGAAAGGGCATATGGTCTCCTCACTCTTTATGATTCCTTGAATCCTTTAGATTGTAAATATAAAGATAAAACTAGCATATTACAAGCCTGTTTGGTATTCTTCCCAAAGATCATTTGTGTTGTAAAACTTTAAATAGTGGTATGTTTTACAGACATTTTTCTGTTTCTGTATAAAAATGCTATGAATGAAGGGGAATAAAGAAAACTAGCACACTAAGTTTCTGCTGAATAACCAAATGGCTTTATTTCTCACAAGTGACTAGTGACAAATCTAGCCTTTTCTGACTATTGTGACGCAGGTGAAGTTTGAAGGTGAAGTCATTTTATGGTGATTTATGGTCAACTCTTCATGAACGTTACTCATCCACTTTCACCACCCAGTTTTTCTCACGTCATGTTTCATGTTTATTTATTTATTTATTTTTTTACCTATTTCCAGTTAAGGCTACGCGGCTTGGCTCGTCTCAGCCAGCCGTGGCTCTTGTCGGCGATGACGTCCCCTTGCCGTGTCGCCTCGACCCGCCGGCGGGCCGGCCGGACGTGGCGGCGGTGGAGTGGAGCCGGGTGGACGTGACGCCGCCGCGGACGCTGTACGTCTCCCGCGGCGGGACGGAGCTGCCGAGGGAGAAAGACGGGGAGTACCAAGGCAGGACGGCCATGTTGGAAGACGGTTTGTCTCTGAAGCTGTCCCACGTCCGGCGGCAGGACAGCGGCACTTACAAGTATGGGAGGACATTTTAGTCTTTAATCCGTGTTTCTGTTGAATGCTCTCTGCCTGCTCTAACTCAACAGTGATTCAACCTGTATCCAGTTGATGATGTTACCCTTCTTCATACAAACCACAATACCTTGAAACAAGGCAGACATGTGGACTGGTATTAAGGAAATTCATGAAACTAACAGGGCTGCACAATTGTGGTTATGTGTATATATTAAAATTATTTTCATTATCCATGATTAATAGTCAGAATATTAGCATATACTATATTGACAATAACAAAATAGTTCGGTAACACTTTACATCAAGGGTCACTAAGTTAAGGGTTAGTTAATGCTTAATAAGGGTTAGTTAATACTTAATAAGCATTAACTAACCCTTAATTAACAGCTAACTAATGTGTAATTTACTAATGGTGTTCATGTTAACTAAGGTATTAATTTATACATTATTTAATAGTTTATAAAGATGACTATTAAATAATGTATAAATGAATACCTTAGTCAACATGAACACCATTAGTAAATGATTACCAGACACATTAGTTAACTGTTAATTAAGGGTTAGTTATTAAGGGTAACCTAATTAACCAATTTAGTGGCTCTTATTGTAAAGTGTTACCAGTTTTTCTGCTGTAGTTGAACATTATCAGATTGCCAAAGTGCAATAAGTAATAATTTTACTCTCCAAATGATTGCTGATCGTCACTAATAACTGTGATCACAATAACATCGAGATTAAAAACCCAGAATAATCGGGATTAACATTTCAGACATACTCGTGAGTGAAGTGACATGATCTCGTCCCACTTTGAGATTTTTCCACTTATTTTAACACACACAAGGTTTTGAAGACTGAATTATAGACTGAGAGATTTGTTGAGAATCTTCTTGGTCTTCTTGGTCCTGACCAGGTGCCGGGTTCGCCTGAGAGAGACGAAAGAGGAGAGAGAAGCGACTGTGCGTCTCTTTGTTGGTAAAACAGAAACGTTCTACAAACATACAAGATTATACATTTTAACTTGTACATTAAAATATATTTAAAAATGAGATTAACAAATCGAGTAGTTGTTGAAAATAACTTATTGTTAATATCATACATTGCAAATTGTACTACGATTATACAAATATACATTTAAAATTATTTAAAAAAAAATGAAGATTATACATTTCTAGTTTTCAGTAGGGATCCTTGATTTCATAATAATAATAATTATAATCATGATAATAATAATCATTGTCATTTTATGTAGCAGTTGTCAAGCACACAGTTATAAAGCTGTTTACAGTGTAGGTAAATAATAACAAAACTAAAAAAATAACAAAAATTCCGGGTGGGTGGGAGTGTTTTTTTTCGGGTGGATGGGTGGGGGAGGACGGGAGGGAGGGGATGTTTTGTTTTCATTATTGTTGTGTTTTTATTTTACCTTACTTTATTTTCTTTGATGTATTGCTGATTCTGATAATAGATATCAAAATCAACAAAAATTTGATTGCAAAAAACAATAATAATAATAAAACATAAGAATGCGAGCAAAGCAAGACATTCAAGTTTAAAATTTCAAGTTAATTTATATAGCGCTTTAAAAAAATGAAAAAAAAAAATTGTACCAAAGTCCTTTACAGAAAAAAAAGACAGGGATAAAAATGCAAGAATAAAAGAAAAACTTAAAAAAGAATTTAAATGAAGTAGACACACACCCATAAGACGATTCTCAAACGACGACTCAAAAGCAAATCAAGAGACATAAAACCCACAAATTAAAATGAAGGTTTCTGACAGTTTGTCTCTGAATTTAAAGGGATAGTTCACCCAAAAATGTAAATTCGGTCATTATCTACACTCCTCCGATAGAATTGCAATTTTTGGGCTGTCCCTTTAAGTCCAGCAGCTCAGTAGTTTTTTGATCCTGTCGTTTGTCAGCTGTGGTGTCCGAGCCGCTCCTCTCCGTCTCCCGGGCCGCAGACGGTCGGCTGTCTCTGCACTGCGAGTCCGGCGGCTGGTCCCCGGCGCCGGTGATGTCATGGCGGGACGGCGGGGGAGCCGTCCTGCCCGCCGGACCGCCGGAGACGGCCGAGCGGGCCGATGGACTCCACTCCGTCAGCGGCAGCCTGAGCCCAGCAGCAGCTCCAGGTGAACTCAACCGGACTTTACTGTCCCTGGTTTTGTTTTTGTTTTGTTTTGTTTTGTGAAACTCGCTACTTCATTTCACAAAAACGCATGGTTTCACCTCTCCTGGTTTTCTTTCTTCTAGTGGTTTCACCTCTCCTGGTTTTCTTTTCTTCTAGTGGTCTGACCTCTCCTGGTTTTCTTTCTTCTAGTGGTTTCACCTCTCCTGGTTTTCTTTTCTTCTAGTGGTCTGACCTCTCCTGGTTTTCTTTCTTCTAGTGGTTTCACCTCTCCTGGTTTTCTTTTCTTCTAGTGGTCTGACCTCTCCTGGTTTTCTTTCTTCTAGTGGTTTCACCTCTCCTGGTTTTCTTTCTTCTAGTGGTTTCACCTCTCCTGGTTGTCTTTCTTCTACTGGTTTCACCTCTCCTGGTTTTCTTTCTTCTACTGGTTTCACCTCTCCACGTTTTCTTTCTTCTACTGGTTTCACCTCTCCTGGTTTTCTTTCTTCTACTGGTTTCACCTCTCCTGGTTTTCTTTCTTCTACTGGTTTCACCTCTCCTGGTTGTCTTTCTTCTACTGGTTTCACCTCTCCTGGTTTTCTTTCTTCTACTGGTTTCACCTCTCCTGGTTGTCTTTCTTGTACTGGTTTCACCTCTCCTGGTTTTGTTTCTTCTACTGGTTTCACCTCTCCACGTTTTCTTTCTTCTACTGGTTTGACCTCTCCTGGTTTTCTTTCTTCTACTGGTTTCACCTCTCCTGGTTTTCTTTCTTCTACTGGTTTCACCTCTCCGCATTTTCTTTCTTCTACTGGTTTCACCTCTCCTGGTTTTCTTTCTTCTACTGGTTTCACCTCTCCACATTTTCTTTCTTCTACTGGTTTCACCTCTCCTGGTTTTCTTTCTTCTACTGGTTTCACCTCTCCGCATTTTCTTTCTTCTACTGGTTTCACCTCTCCACGTTTTCTTTCTTCTACTGGTTTCACCTCTCCTGGTTTTCTTTCTTCTACTGGTTTCACCTCTCCGCATTTTCTTTCTTCTACTGGTTTCACCTCTCCTGGTTTTCTTTCTTCTACTGGTTTCACCTCTCCACATTTTCTTTCTTCTACTGGTTTCACCTCTCCTGGTTTTCTTTCTTCTACTGGTTTCACCTCTCCGCATTTTCTTTCTTCTACTGGTTTCACCTCTCCACGTTTTCTTTCTTCTACTGGTTTCACCTCTCCTTGTTTTCTTTCTTCTACTGGTTTCACCTCTCAACATTTTCTTTCTTCTAGTGGTTTCACCTCTCCTGGTTTTCTTTCTTTTAGTGGTTTCATCTCTCCTGGTTTTCTTTCTTGTACTGGTTTGACCTCTCCTGGTTTTCTTTCTTCTACTGGTTTGACCTCTCCTGGTTTTCTTTCTTCTACTGGTTTGACCTCTCCTGGTTTTCTTTCTTCTACTGGTTTCACCTCTCCTGGTTTTCTTTCTTCTAGTGGTTTCACCTCTCCTGGCTTTCTTTCTTCTACTGGTTTCACCTCTCCGCATTTTCATTCTTCTACTGGTTTCACCTCTCCTAGATTTCTATCTTCTAGCGGTTTCACCTCTCCGCATTTTCATTCTTCTACTGGTTTCACCTCTCCACGTTTTCTTTCTTCTACTGGTTTGACCTCTCCTTGTTTTCTTTCTTCTACTGGTTTCACCTCTCAACGTTTTCTTTCTTCTAGTGGTTTCACCTCTCCTGGTTTTCTTTCTTTTAGTGGTTTCATCTCTCCTGGTTTTATTTCTTGTACTGGTTTGACCTCTCCTGGTTTTCTTTCTTCTAGTGGTTTGACCTCTCCTGGTTTTCTTTCTTCTACTGGTTTGACCTCTCCTGGTTTTCTTTCTTCTACTGGTTTCACCTCTCCTGGTTTTCTTTCTTCTAGTGGTTTCACCTCTCCTGGCTTTCTTTGTTCTAGTGGTTTCACCTCTCCTGGTTTTCTTTCTTCTAGTGGTTTCACTTCTCCTGGTTTTCTAGTGGTTTGACCTCTCCTGGTTTTCTTTCTTCTACTGGTTTGACCTCTCCTGGTTTTCTTTCTTCTACTGGTTTGACCTCTCCTGGTTTTCTTTCTTCTACTGGTTTCACCTCTCCTGGTTTTCTTTCTTCTACTGGTTTGACCTCTCCTGGTTTTCTTTCTTCTAGTGGTTTCACCTCTCCTGGTTTTCTTTCTTCTACTGGTTTCACCTCTCCTGGCTTTCTTTGTTCTAGTGGTTTCACCTCTCCTGGTTTTCTTTTCCTAGCAGTCTGACCCCTCCTTGTGTATTTTTTTTTTCTCTTAGGGATCGCAGCCAATGAAATTTTCACCTGTAGAACAGAGATACCAGACCTGAACCTGACGAAAGAGACTAAGATTCGTCTCACTGGTAAAAATAATACAATTAACACAACTTGCTCACAGTGTGCTGTAATAGTTTTGTTAATTTGTTTTGTTTGGAGTCCAATAAGTATTCTGGGCCTTTATTATATTTTGTTATTTATGATTTTTGTTTTTTGTTTATTTTATTTTAAAGAACTTTGTAAATTTGTCAAGAGCTAAATATACCCTCTTAATAATTATTAGGATTGGGCCAATATTCAGTATTGTCAAATCCTAATAATATCGCAATTATTACTATTAATAGCCTAGAAATTTGATGTAATTTTGAAGAAATAAAATAAAATTCACAAAAAGGAAAAAGGAAAATAAAAACGATTTTTTTTTTATAATGGCGTCAACAAAGTGATGTTTACAGCACATTGGGCTGCAGTAATAGCAGTCAGATTATTCAAAATCCCAGAAAGGCTGAGTAAGTGTTTGACTGACGGTTTTGTTTCCCACAGATCAGTCTGTTCCTACGGAGGCGGGGCTTGCTGGTGTTTCCTTTATTCTGGTTGTCATTTTTCTGGTTGGGCTCTTCGTCGGCGTCGCTGTCGTGGCGTTTCTCATTCCAGTGGCGACTATCCAGAAGATTCGTTTATCGCTGCTGCGTCTGAAAGGTCAGTCAGTCTGGTGTCACTTAGGAGAACTGATTACATGTAATAGGATTCTGGTAATCTGATTACCAGTGATTTCTGATTGTAAATGTTTGATGATTACAAATACTAATAATAATATAAATCACAGTGAAATTAAAAATTGTTATTTTCTTGTTTTTTTATATCAGAATCCCATTACTTTTCCTTCCGGAGAACAGTGTACCTTTAATGGTTATTTAAAATTCCAACCATTAAAACTCAAAGTTTTTGAATACCTCATTTTGGAACAAAACTCAAATGTTGGATTACTCAGATTGAGCGATTATAAATAGTAACATACATTTTTACATCTTGAAGTAAAAGTTCTGTGTGTCTTGTTGCAGTGAGTTTCTTCAGACTGTTCACAGATGACAGCAGAAGAGAGAGCGGTGAGATGGACAACTTTGTCTGTTTTTAAGTATTTAGAATGGAAATGATGGAAAACAATAGGACAATTTTATATTTTTATTATTATTTTTATTATTATTATTATTATTATTGTTAGCAGTAGTAGTAGTAGTAGTGGTATTAAGATCCCTGTGCTAATATAAAGGCTTTTTATATTTCCTGGTTTGGATAGTACAGAATTGCTGTATTATTATATTGGATATATCATATTATAGATACTGTATGCAACATATTGATATTATTACTATTTATATCATTGAAATACTGACAGACTCTCTGTTCTTTCCTCAGAGCAAAGGCTGATCCCAGGTAAGTCACACTTCCACCACAGCTGAGTTTAGAGAGTGATGAACCGACATTATCAACTGAGAATGAAACGGTTTTCTGTTGTTGTTTTTTTTTTGCAGATGATCAGAGATACACAGGTAAGCACTGCTTCTGGACTGGAGTCAACTCAGACAAGGCAGGTCGGGGTTTGAAAGGCATTCTGGGAAACGGAGGAAATCACTAATTGCAGTAGAAGTAGAATGAGGCAGGTTGAGGGAAAGTGGGTTCAGCAATAAAAAAAAGTAAATTACAACACTTCATCACTATCTAACAGTGTAAGAGGATCTGGGTCAAAACTGGGAAAACTTCAGTGGGAGCTTCATCAGAGCAGCACTTTGTGTGTTTCAGTGTATGGTGACATCACCAAGATCGACACGACAGGAGCTTCTGCCGAGACCGCCACTGCAAACCAGCTGTACAGCAGAGGTAACCCCGCCCCGCCTCGCCCCACCCCGCCCCGCTCCAGACCGCCCCGCCCCGGACCGAGGCCGGCGCACATATTCCATAATATCGAATACCAATATACCGATATTTTGTGAATATCGCAATGTTTTTTCCACGATAACAAATACCGTCCCCGCCCGGGCCGCTGCACCATGTGTTGCTTAGATCAGTGGTTCCCAACGTGCGGTCCGGGGACCACCAGGGGTCCTTGAGGGCATTCCAGGGGGTCCCCAGCAAATTGATGAATTGTTAAACTTCATTATTTTGTCATTTTAGAATGACTATTTTGATCATAGTTTCTCTGTTATCTCTCTACCTGCAGTACAGATAGTGGTGGAGTTCTGGACAAAATCATATCTAACAATAAATATATTCTCAGATTTGGGTCCGAGAGACAAAATCTCATCAAATGGGGGTCCGTGGCTCTAATGTGGACTAAAGTAGGGGTCCCTGATATGAAAAAGGTTGAGAATCACTGGCTTAGATCACAAGCTTTTGAACTTATAAACATGTAATCTACTAGTGGTAGGATAATAAAAAAACAAAAGCAATCATAGTTGTAATGACAAATTTGTCAATTTTACTTCAAGTGAGTTTCCTTTTCCACAATCAGCCTGTTTTCCTGGAAATGGCAGGAATGAACAAATTACACTAAATGGTCATTTTATTTTCTCCAATGATTGAAAAGTAAGATCAAATTTCTCAGGTGTTAACAATAATAATAATTATTATTATGATTAATAGCCTAGATTTGATAATTTGATTTGATAATTTGATGTAATTTAGAAGAAAAAAAAAAGAAAACAAAACAAATAGGAAAAAAAACAAACAGGAAAAACAAAAAAAAAGACAAAACTCAGAACAAAACTGTGTGTGTGTGTGTGTGGTGGTGTGTGTGGGGGGGGGGGCTCTACAGTTACAGCTACATTACAGGATGATCACTCTCATAACTGTTATTGCAATAATTGATAGAATAGCGATTTTCGACATGTTTTGCAGGAGTTGAAGCCTCTGAGGAGCTCGCCAGCCAAGACCTGGAGGAGATGGAGAGGTACAGAGAAACCATCACCAGAGTAGGAGACAAGTACGCACCACTCTACTCTACTGTACTCTACTACACTCTGTTTACACTCACATTTTAACCATCAGTCTGTCAGTCTGTCAGTGATACTCAGCCAGACTGTTCTCCTCTGTCTCACTTGCAGAACACATTTGGTGAAAGTATCGAAGGTTTATAGAGTTCAGTATTGCATCTGATCTTTTTCCCTTTTGTAGCATTTAAATTTCGGTTTACTCCTCTCTTCCTCTCCTATCTCCTCTCTTCCTCTTCTCTCTCCTCTCTCCCCTCCTCCCCTCTCCTCTCTCATCTCCCCTCCTCTCTCCCCCCCCCCCCCTCTTGTCCTCTCCCCTCCTCTCCTCCCTCCTCTCCCCTCTCCTCTCCTGTCTCCTCCTCCCCTCTCCTCCTCTCCTCTCTCCTCCTCTCCCCTCCTGTCCTCTCTCCTCCTCTCTTCTCTTCTCCTCCCTCCTCTCCTCATCTCCCCCCTCCCCTCTCCTTTCTCCTCCTCCTCTCTTCCTCTTCTCTCTCCTCCTCCTCTCTCCCATCCTCTCCTCTCCTCTCCTCTCCTCTCCCCTCTCCTCTCCTCCTCTCTCCTCCTCTCCTCTCCTCCTCCTCTCCTCTCCTCCAGGCTTGGTGTCCACCCGGCCCTGATAGCTGCTATAATCTCCAGACAGTCTCGGGCGGGAAAAATGCTGAGAACAGACGGCTACGGACAGTATGACCCAAACTGCTACGGACTGATGCAGGTGTTTGTGTGTGTGTGTGTGTGTGTGTGTGTGTGTGCATGTGTGTGTGTGTTTTAGGGTTGGCCGATAGTTTACATCCTCATGTCAAACAGTCGTCACATATAGAGCATGTAATGTAGCTGTGAAATGTTTAAGGAAGAGGCATTTTGACGCTGTAAACTGTAAAACAAGTTTCATGAAGAAAATCTGTGTGCTTCAATTTGAAAAGTCAGAAAGTTGAATTCATTAGAAAGACTTTAACTTTAGAATTTTATTCCTTTGAGTTTCAGTGATTCATTTCATACCAAACGTCCTGGAGTTCAATCAATAGATTGAAGAATAAGTAATATTTTAAGAAGTACTCGTGGTAGCCTAACAACAGTAGTAAAAGTAGTAGTAGTAATGGTAGCTAGGGTGCTACTAGGGGGTTGCTATGTGAGTGGTAGACTTGACTAACAGATTGTGGGCCAGGAAATATGCTGTTTTCCAGGAAGTAAAATAATTGGATTTTGATATAAAAATACAAGAAATTTTTTAGCCATTTATTGTTAAATAGGTATATATTATGGCCTGATTTTTTGTTATTTTTTTTTTATTTAATCGTGACTTAAAATTACCAGTGATAAAGATAATTTAGAAAAAAAACACTGGTACAGAAATGTCCACCAGCGATGGGTTCGGTCCCATCGCCCAGCCCCGGTGTGTCTGTGATAAAAATGCTTACACAGCGTTTTGGACTGAGGCTCCTCTGCTCACGGTGTGTGGGACGGGCGGTCTGGGTGCAGGTGAACAAGGCGTACCACGCGGTGAAGGGGGACCCGTTCACAGAGGAACACGTGGACGAAGGAACCACCGTCCTCATCCAGGCCATCAAGACCATGTGCAGGATGAAGCCCCAGTGGAGCAAAGAGCAGCAGCTCAAAGGTGAATTACAGGAAATTCCTAGGCTATTAATTAGTACAGTAGTATTAATATGCCCAGAAATTTGATCTTAACGTTAAAGAACTGAAGGAAACATTGGCCATTTGGTGTAATTTGCTCATTCCTGCTATTCAATAATCATCATTATAATCATTTTCTATGATTATTTTTGTTTTTCTTTACTATCCTACCACTAGTAGATTATAGGTTCATAGGTAAAGGTTTGCACACCTTTAGGAATGTAACAGTATACCGTTTTAAGGTACAGGTCCAGCAATATTTAAAGCAATATTTATCTTAAAAGCAAAACATTTGTTTGTTTTTTCGATGGGCTGTAGTACGTTTAATTAAAAGGGAAAAAATTAATACCATGAAATACCGTATACCGTGGTATTTTAGTAGATACCGTACTGTACTGTGAAATTTCATACCGTTACATCCCTACTTGTGATCAAAGCAACACATGGTGTCATGGCGCGATTTAATACTGCGGGAAATATTGCAATATTCACTAAATACCGCAGTATTCGATATTATCTAATGTCGGCTCAAGCCTGGTGATTAGGGCTGGGTATCGGTACTCGATACCTTTAAAGGTATCGACCGAAATAAACCAGTACCAAGTAGTATCCAAACTTCTCCAGTCAAACGATACCTGCATTCGATACTTTCTGTACACAGATCTAGCAAAAAATGACTATTCCTATGATTTTGCTCGCAGCCAATCACCGCGAGCGTTCTTCGATTTAACGTGCCGTGTGATTGGCCGGCTACCGCAGCAGCTACAGCCCATACAGTCCACCAAAACGTAAAAAAAACAAAAAAAGTATCGACTGAAGTACTCTATTGGTATCGGTGTCACTTTAAGGGTGCTGGTATTGGTACTGGTATCGTCATTTTTTAAACGATACCCGGCCCTACTTCGTGATACATGGACAGATGGCAGCCGCCTGTCTGTTCAACACACTTCATGCTTCATCCACCAGCCAATCCCTGACATCCGTAGAAGAAGCTCCGCCTCCACAGTCCACATACTGACAGTTCTATGTTGGATGGCAATCACTTAACCTTGCGAGGCGGCTGGATTCGCGAGATCACGCGAGAATCCGTCTCGCCAGGCTTCAGGTTATCCGTTTGTGGCCCGAACCGCAGCGGTGCGGACCAATCAGCGTCCTGTGAGGGCAGCTGGGGGCGGGGCTTAGGTGTGGCGACGGCGAGAAGCGACTGTTCCTTCACAACAATGGCGGCTCCTAAAGAGGCTAGCGAGAGTATTTCTTAACTGAAAGAAGAGCAAAGAACGGCACTGAAGGCTTTTCTGGACGGAAAAGATGTTTTGGCTCTTCTCCCGACCGGCTTCGGCAAGAGTTTGTTTATACGGTCCGTCGATCTGATTGGTTGAAGTTAGCCCGTGATAGACGGTGATAGACAGATGGTTCATCCAATCACCTGCCAAGTGTTTTTTTTGAAAGTGCCTGCCCTTTTCCAAACAGTTTCCAAGGACGACTTCCCAGATGGTTCTGTGTAACAAACCATCTGGCAAGTCAGGTTAACAATCACTCACACTTCGGAAAAATGTGATATTCATTTGTGTGTGTGTGTGTGTGTGTTTCAGGAGGGCTCGCTGCCTACATCGCGGGTCCAGAGCGGGTTACCGACCTGCCGTACGAGGAGCTGGACAGGAGGACGCCGTTCGCCGACTTCGCCAACGACGTGGTCGCCAGAGCGCAGTGGTTCGCCCGCAAAGAGCAAAATTAGAACCAGCAGAGGAAAGGGGGAAGGCTTTTCCGCTCCTCTGCTGGTTCTCATTTTTCTCTCTCTCTCTTTTAACCGTTAATTAGCGAGGGAAACTGAAGCCGAGCGTGCACTAGGGCTGAAACGATTTTGAAAAAATATCGAATTGCGATTATTTTGACTGATATTTGCAATATTTGCGATATGATTTGCGATATTAGAGGGAATGATCATTTTTTACGTCATTACTCTCATTCTCATTGAAAAACGTATTAAAATGATTATGGTGTGATTTTTGCGGGGATCTGTACCAAACAAAGATGTTTTCTTAAGTCTGTAGAATATGATGTGTAGGCCAGGACATCTCTGCAGCACCACAATATTTACTTTAAAATGCTATTTTGACAAAACATTTCACCTTTAACAAATATTTCACCTCCTGTGATTTGAAAATTGCAGTAGGCCATATTGCGATTTCGATAAAATTTCGATTAATTGTTCACCCGTCTTCTACTGTCGGCCACTGGGCACAGCGGGTGTTGATGGATCGGAGCGTTACTTATTTACTATCAATAATTCATTAATAATTTTGGCTGCGTGTTACATGAAGTTTTTTGGCTTTTTTTTGCAGCCGCATCGCTGCTTTTTACTCAGTTTCTTAAGCTATAGTACGTTTCTATCATCCATGATCAGTCTAGGATCACAGGAGTATTTGTTACATCTCCTGTCTGGGTGCTGTGACCTCTGACCCTTGACCTCCTTACCGTTGGTTCACATGGATCACTGAGGACTGCTGTCAAAGCTAACTTTCCGTTTTAGTAGCTGCTGGATTCCGTTATTGTTGTTTAATAGTTGATGTTATGGTTGAAAATCAGAAGATATTTCTCATTTACATTAGTCGAGTACAAATACTGTTATTTTACAAATGAAGTAAACGGAGACCGACTCTCAGATGTAGATTCACTGTTAATTTTCTGATTATGTGCCTCACAGCACCATACATTTTAAGCATGGGTTCACATTACATTATTCAGTCATAATTTAGCCCATTTTTTTCCTGCTTCATGAACAAGTAAACGTCCAACAGGTCACTTCAGGTCAATCTTCAGACGTCCCAGTTTTGAACATCTCAGATTATTTGCACTGTAATGAAACATGAAGGCAAAACAGGAATGGGCATCAAAACAGAACCGCCTCCCCAAACCCCACTGCTACAAAACAACATGGAGGCAACATGATGAGCTAAGATGCAAGTATTATTATAGTTTTGCTGTTACATTACATTTATTTTGTGAAATGTGAACGAGTTTCATTCCAAAATGAGATATCCACCATTGAAATAATTTGACGCCGGCTCTCTTGTGATATTATGATTCAGTGTGGATTTATTAATGAAGTTGTTCGCTACCTAAAGACCTTTGCCAAATACTTACCGTTGAGATGATTTGGAATATTTATGTTGGAAAATATTAAAGTAACAATCCGCAACCTTTTTGTATAAATACATTTTGTATAAATAAACCATGCAGTAGAGACTCAATAAGGGGTTTCCCTCGTTCCCGAGAAAAATCCTCTGCTGCACAGGAAGAGATGCGTTTTGGGGAAGTTGGAAGAAATATAATTACTTTACATTAAGTGTCTTTATTATTACAGTATGTTGATCAGTGCTGACACTGAGTATAAAACACCAAAGCAATGAGCACTGATCACCACAGCAGCCACCAAAATCAAGAAAGACAAGAATCTTGCGGATTATCACTTTAAATCATTAATTTGAGATTTAATTTTTTTTCTAAATGAGAATTTTAGAAACAAAGTCTACAGGTTTTTCTAGTTGAATAGCAGTGTTGTAAAATGCACACTCTTAAAAATGCATGGTACTTTTCAACATGATATATATTGAGAGCAACACACATTAACACATCTTATGTAGTATGAACTAATATGTTCCACTGAGGCCATAGAGGGATATTGAGTTTTTGTCCGAGACATTTTAAGTTTTTTTTTTTTTCTTTTAATGTTGTATTAAGATCAGTGTTAGCGTGTTGTATGGTAACTGATGATTTAATACAGGTAACAGCCAAAATATACCAGCACTTGAGTAAATATTGGGATATAAAGTATACTGAAAACAGGTGCTTCCACACGTTTGGTGTCTTAAGATAAGGAATCAGTTAACTTCCCATCATGCTTAGGGTGTGGCGTCACTCCAGTAGGGTTCAGATTTATGCCAAGTAGCACTGAAGCTGTTCTGGTGGACCAACAGCCTGCTAACACACTTTATGTTCGGGTTTATTTTGGCAGTCACCTGTATTTGGATATAATACTTACATTATGCATGGAGTTTGTGTCATATTGTCGGTGTCTTGCAGAAACACTTTGCATCTCCAAAAAAAGTTAACTCCTTACTAATTGGTTGAGTTTTCAATTGACAATTCTGCATTTTACACTGTATTTCAGTGGTTTGGCTGAGTCCTAAAGTTATTAAAGATATGTTTATGAGGAACATGAGCTGTCATTAATAGAAAAATTGCACACAAAAAAAATGAAAAATAAGAGATGCGAAGATTTCAGCCAGGCACCCATACAAAGTATTTTAGAAATGTGATTAAGTTGTTTTTGTTTTTTTGGTTATTTTCTTGATTGCATTACAGTGTTAAAGTTGCTGCTCCAGTCAGTAACACTAACTCTACCCCTGTATATTTTGAATCGGAACAATTACAGATCATGCAGCAGGCATTTTGTTACCGTAAATCTATTTTGTTAGATTTATTTATGCATGGAAGAACAATTGATTTCAGTAAGATGTCTCTACGGTCAAAGATAACTCAGTTGACAGAAAGAAGATTTGAGTGTTTGGTGCATTTCATTGTATTGAATAGGTCAGTATTGAATGTTGTTGCTGTTGGACAAAAATCACATATCTGCAACTTTTTTGAGAATTAAGAAAAGACTTTATATTTTCCCACAGACACCCAAGTATTTCTGAAACACTACAGTGGGATTTTAACAGGTTTCGGGGGCCAAAGGGTCATGAAACTCAAATCAACTCCACTTTCCATTCATGAAGACAAAAAGCAACACTATAATTGCAGATATGTGGTTTTCCATCTCAGTTGCGATGTGGCCTTGTAGCAAGCGTCACGTCTAAGGTCACGCAACAAAATACTCGAAGTTGCCTTAAGATCATATTTACTGTATTTCTGGAGGTTATACACTCTTAAATGATATGTCATTTTCAATATCTCCAGGGACAAAAAATGTTGCTGGCTTAGAACAAAACAGGCAAAATATGCAGGGTCAGTATGTGTATTGTCATATATTCAAAAGTATCGCATCCGTTTTCACCACTGTACTGACCATGACCCTGTCAGACAATCAAACACTTGATGTGCCTCAGACCTTTATTTCTCATTAATGTTTTGTTCCTGAAACTAGTATTGATTCAAACCACTGGAATATAACACTGTTTGTTTGAAAAATGTGAATATTTAACGAAGAATAAAATAATTGATTACGTATACACCATGTACAATCATGTGTCCTGCTCTGTCCAGTGTTAATACCACAGATTTTGAGTGGATAGCTTAGAGAACTGTAAATTTACTGGTACAGGGTTCCTGTGTGAGAATGACAGCAGTGAATCCACTGCTGTCGGCGGTTCAAGTTCTTAAAAATCGGCCCTGAGGGACTCCTGTCTCTCTGCAGTCACAGTCAAGGCTACTGTCCTGGCATCCAACTACATGCCCAGGAACTCTGTGATCTGGGAAGGCTGAAGCCTGCCATTCTTTGTGTTGAGGTGCAGGCCCAGGTCCCGAATGTGCTCCGGGAGTTGGGCCATGTGGCAGCAGCACAGGCCCTCTGATTGGACACACACCAACCAATCGTCGAAGCAGTTCTAGACTGCCACTGCTGGGGCCCAGGACCGCATCCATACACCTCATGAAGGTGCAGGGGGCCGACAAGATGCCTAAAGGGAGGACATAAAACTTGAAGGTTTTGCCCTTGAAGGAACCTGAGGAAACACCTGTGTACCTCCCAGACTTGCATCTGACTTTAGGCCCGTTTCACCCTCGGCACTGTCAGCATCTTGCACGCCTTAAGTCCAGAATCAGTCTGAGTCTCCCTATGGGAGCTGAGGAAGTATTGGGAGTAGAGCCCAGCCTGTTGGGTGTCCTGCCCCACCTTCCTAATGGCTTTCTTGGCCAAGAGAGTGGAGATCTCTGCACACAAAACCTCCTTGTGTTGGGGTTCACTATGGCTGAAAATGCAGCCGACCTCATCACGGTTGGGTGCATGTGAACTGTAAACTGTATCCTTGGGTCATAGTGGGAACCACTCAGGAATCTGAGGGGACTATGGAGGGGTCAGTCCCCGTACATGGAAAACATGGGATATGTAACTGGGAGGAGAGATAGTCTCGATATGGAGAACCTTAATGTCTTTCAGGAAGCAATATTTCTCTAAAAGTGCTTTGCAATGAAAATCTTCAGTGAGTCTGTCATTATGGTTATTACCCTTTCTTTCTTGATTGTTTGTCACTTTTTGACCCACAAAACTCCCACGCTGTATCTAGATCATTTATTGAGAAGGAACATACTGTACAATGTTTGGGTCTTGTGACCATCCTCCTGTACGACAGCCTAACCAATAGGACGTTATCTTATATATATCAGAATCAGAATCAGCTTTATTGGCCAAGTATGTACCCATACAAGGAATTTGACTCCGGTTATATATATACACACAAGCTGCCCCAAGGAAACCAATCAAATCACCTGTACAATCAACAGACAAATCGACAATCATTGAATTTCTTTAAATTATTAAATGCATAAAAAATCATCACCCAGCGACATCACAAAAACCATAAGAAGGCTCAGTGGTTCTTCCCTGCACAACCTTTCGTCAAAGTTGTAATATTATGTGAATCTATTCTGAAATGCACAAAAATGCACCTTTTTGTGGAAGACCACGCCCCCCTTTTGGCCAATCGACATGAAAAGTTAATCAGTTCTTCCTTGGCCCATGACCAAGCTTCATACAAAGGTTTGTGCAAATCCGTGCCCACCTTTTTGAGATATCCTGCTAACAGAGAGACGGACAGACAAACACAGACACAGGTGAAAACATTACATCCTTGGCGGAGGTAATAACCTGAAGAAACATGAAATAACACAAAGTTGTTGAAATGCAAAGGTTAAACCACTAAAAGGGTCTTTTTGAGGAAAAACAAAAAAAATCCAACCAATGATGAGCTTCCTCAATGTTCAAAAACAATCAAAAAGCAAGTTTCTGTCTGGTGTCATCGGATGTTGTGGTTACGTTGCAGTTTCTCCCATCTGGTGACTCTTCATGTGTGCTTTGAGGCAGTGGCTCTGAGTAAAGGCTTTGTCACAGACAGCGCACTGGTACGGTCTCTCCCCGCTGTGGGTCCTCATGTGGACGGTGAGGTGCTCCGGACGAGAGCACGCTTTACCGCAAACCCCACAGACGAAGGGTTTTTGACCGGAATGGACTCGCAGATGGTTGTCGAGATGAGTCTTCCGCTTAAAGGACCAGCCGCATTCTGTGCAGCGGTATGGCGTCTCCCCGGTGTGGATCCTCATGTGAACCGTCAGAGGTCCCTTGGTCGAAAATCCCTTGCCGCATTCACTGCAATGGTACGGCCTCTCCTTGGTGTGCGTTCTCATGTGGATCTGCAGCTGCTTGCTTGTCAGGAACATCTTGCAGCAAACATCGCAGAGGTACTCCCTGTCTCTATTTGTGTGAATCCTCTCATGGGCTTTCAGCGTTCCAGGAAGTTTGAAGCGCTTCCCGCAAACGCTACAGCTGTAGCGCCTTTCCCCCGTGTGGGTCAACTTGTGGCGCGATAAAGATCTAAGGTCGCAGAGAGATTTACCGCACACACTGCAGCGGAACGACTTCTCGCTCACGTGGATCCTGCGGTGAGCTTTGACCTGTTCCTTTAGAGCAAACGGTTTATGGCAAATATCACATTTGTGAGGTTTGCCTACCACATGGGACTTCTGGTGAGTTCTCACGGACGATTTTAAAGCAAATGTTTTATGGCAAACATCGCATTCGTGGGTTTTTCCCCCCGTGTGGGCAGCAACGTGCTCGTTGAGGCCGTCGACGCGGAGGTAAGACTTTCCGCAAACGGGACAGTCGTGAGTTTTTTGGTGACTCTGAAGATGAACCCTCAACACCTCCGCAGAGTCCGAACGTTCTCCGCACACCCCGCAAAGACACACTGGATCGTCCACGTGACTCCAGGCGTGTTTCATCAAAATGCCGGTCGACCTGTGCAGAGCTCCGCAGACTCTGCAGGGGAGAATAAGGTCACTGTTCTCAATCACGGTCTTGGAAGACGACCGGATCAATTCCCTCCTCTTGGCCTCGACACCAGAACGTTTGGCTTGCCGCTTCCTCATAGTCTTTGGTGACTGCGGTCCGGGTTCGCTCTCTTTCAGGTCCTCATCCCTCTTGTCTGGTTTCCAATCGTCATCTCTTTCACTTGCCTCGTCTCCGTCGTCTCGCTTCTCGTCCTCGCCGCTGGCGTCCTGTTCGCTCTCAGCTGCAGAGCAGGGAGACGAGATGGCCAGAAAGTCATCGGTTTGCTCCGGTACTCCACACTCTCCTCCGTCATCGGCTTCCTCGGTTTCCATCTGTTGTGGTTGTGATGCCGAGTTGCTGGCCAGAAGGTCTGCTCCATTGCTTTCTACTCGTTGAATAGGGTTGTTGCGGGAACTAGGAGCAGAAATTAAGGAGTTTCATTATATGCATACAAGTGATGTGTCTGAAGCCAAGAATCGATTGATTTGGTGATTTATAGATTTACACTTTGAATAAAAGCTTCTACCCAATGGCATGTTGTGGTAAGTAATGTTATGTGATCAACCCTTACAGCAACAGTTCACATTCCCCATCTCTTTCAATTACCTTGTTTGTGGCTTGGTTTGATCACTTGTCATCATGGCAGAGGTGGATGGAGAGTCTTTGGTGGCTTCGTCTTTCCTCTGCAGAGGATGAAGCTCTTCTTGGCTGACCTGGGATTCCTGTCCTGTCTAGAAAAAATGAAGAGCTTTGATCCCAAAATGACGTCTCCACCATTTGAAGAAAGTTACTTTTACAAAATGACTGACAGAACAAAATTAAGCTAAATGCCAGTACTTTTGAAAAGGATAGTAAGCCAAGTTAAATCCTTGATTGACTAAATGAGAAGACTTTTACAGACGGGATCATCTAGATTTTTACAGATACTGATTGATGAACTTGGACAAATGTTCCTGAGTAGTGTAGTGGACTTGTACAGGCTTTGCAAGTCATGCAAAATTGGGCAAACAAAGTCTAACCTTACAAACTACAACAAAATCTAACAAACTACCTTCCTTCTGATGTAGAGGGCCGACTTCCCTGCTCCAGAGGACCTGATGGACCTGTGGATCTCCTCTGGTGTCAGAGTCTTCAGTTTCAGTGGCTGTAGTTTCCTGCTCCTGTCGGCTGTGAAGAGGTCAAAAGGTTTGTTTCCTCCAGCCAGCTGAGGGAAGCTGGACCTCAGCAGGTCCAGGAAGTCTGCCTCCCGTAGGCCTCGGGGACACTTCACCTCCTGCACCGGGCATTTCTTAAACACTGGCACAGAGACAAATTCATAAGAAGACTAATTCAGTTCTATTCAGTTTTATTGTCGTTCCACGTTACATGCGGGCACAGTGAAGTGATAAAACGTTTTCTTGGGGTCACAGTGCAATACAAACATGAGTACAGATAGGCCAGTGACAGTCCTGCCAGAGATGGTCAGCAGCAGCCAAACACCTGATCTAGCTTTGTGGTCCAATACTCAACGGACTGTTAACTCTGTAGGATTTATAGATGCAGTGCATGAGGCAGGTAAAAGCTTGGATCCACTTATTGAACCGAATGGTAATGGTAGGTGTGATGTCAAACAAAACAGAAATATTCAAATAATATTCCTACCATACCTCATTTTATCAGAGTTTTTAAGTAAAATTTGCTTGTCATCATCAATTCAGACAGCAGAAATGTGTGTCACGATATTAAAATATCTTCATATCATCACGATATGATTCCACCGAAAGACGATAAACGATAATATTGAATTATCACCCAGCCCTGTTATATTATATTATAATATCTCCATATACAATATTATCTCGATAATATTGATAATTATTAAAAAGATGAAAAATTTAAAAACAGTACAGTAATATGCTTCACTCGCTAATTTATCCTTTCAATCATAAGATTTGACTTTTTTTTCTTGAAACAAAATTATAAAATGCTGGTTTATCTTATATAAACTGGAAAGATAGTTTTAAACAACTCAAATAAAAATCCAAATAACAGCTTTATCTAAAATAAAGGTTTATTATAGCGCCTCCTTTTTGGGGAAAATAAAACATCTATGATGACAGACGAGTCACGGTTATCACAGTGGTCACGATAATAAAAATTAGTGGCGGTGTCATAACCGGTATTGTTTTTTACCACGATATATAATAATATTGGTTATTGTCCCATCCCTAATCCCATGACTAAGACAGGAGTTATATGCAAGATGAAGATGTAGCTATGGTAGCAGGGGTCAGTAGTCATACCTTGTTCTCAGTAGGATTGGGCTGATCACTTATAGTCGGAATCAGATCTGTAGTATCCTTAAAATAAAGCCCAATACTTGTGATCATATGATCGATCATGATTGTTGGTACAATTCCTTTTCTGAACCTGTGGCTGGTTCAAGCCAGTAAGGTCAGCTGTCTCTTGAGTCTCTGATTGTGGAGACCAATAGCAAGTTTATAAATTACTGTCTAATGTTATGAAGTAGGTATAAGCCTGTGCAAGTACAGCGCAACATCGGTGACTATAGTTCAGTTACATGTAAATCATCATATGCATCCTTATCGGACATCTCAATTCGGAATTAAAGGAATAGTTCACCCAAAAATGAAAATTCAGTCATTATCTACTCAAATCTCACACGCTTCTCTCTGTTGAAGCATCCAGTAAAAGAACACACTCGAACCATTGCTTTATATATCGGTGCTACTGAAAGAAGGTACAACGGTTAGGTAACAGATCAAAGACCGAAAATGTAACATTAGATCCGACAGAGGAACTCGTGCTTCACTTCAGACGAGGTGCGCGCTAACGTGAACGAGACTTTGAGCTCAGTGGCTACAGTGAAGATTTCGGAAAAAAAAAAAGGGTGTAAATGACATCTTTTCAAGTCAACTTGGGATCTCGGGGCTTCCGGAGACTTGGATTACGCGGGACGAGCTGTATGGAGCCATTTTACGTCTTTTTTTTTCGGTTGTTTTTTTACGTTTTCAAACAAGTCCCCATGAACTTCGGTTGTTTAGGAGAATGCTGCAACGCTGTTTTGCTGTGAAGCTCCAGGACTGTTTTGTGGACTAAGAAACTTCACCCGACTTTCCATCGGCATGGGGGTGAGTAGATAATGACTGAATTTTCATTTTTGGGTGAACTATTCCTTTAAACTCTTAAATGTACCGTTGTTTGACAGCACATCCGTCTGGGAGTCCTCCAGCATGCAGACCCTGAGATTTAGGTAGTGCTGCGTTCCTCTGATCCGAGGTCCCCCGGGTTTCCTCTTCTCAGACTGACCTCTGGGAGAAAATAATCTGAAAGATGGAGATTGGCAGCAGGGTTAATATCTGTCAATACACTAGTTCTGATTGGCCGGTAGTTCTCTGGGAGCACACTACAGGCTTGGCGTTAAAATTACTTGTGATTGAAGGAGGTAATTATCCATCACTGTACTTATGAATATCATTTGGTAATATACATTTATTAATATATATTAGAGCTGCAACGATTAATCGAGTAGTTGTCAACTATTAAATTAATCGCCAACTATTTTGAGTAATTTTTTAAGAAAAATAAGTCAAAATTCTCTGATTCCAGCTTCTTAAATGTTAATATTTTCTGGTTTCTTTACTCCTCTATGACAGTAAACTGAATATCTTTGGGTTGTGGACAAAACAAGACATTTGAGGACGTCATCTTGGGCTTTAGGAAACACTGATCGACATTTTTCACCATTTTCTGACATTTTATAGACCAAACAACTAATCGATTAATCGAGAAAATAATCGACAGATTAATCGACAATGAAAATAATCGTTAGTTGCAGCCCTAATATATATTTTATGTGAAAACAGAGGGTGCAGTTTCTCTTATCAAATTTTACTATGAAATTCAATTAAGAAATTGGACAGAAAAAACAAACTAAGTGCTTTTATACTGCAATGAACAGAGGATTTTTTGATTTTTTTTAAACCCCAGGTGTTGTAATCAAATACCATCCATAAGTGACAGAGGTATTCCCCCACCGTGCTCCAACCGTCTGGAGCAGAATCAGCCTTAAAATCCCATTCAGATGTATTAAAGTCCCCTGGTATAAAACTACCAAGCAACAAAAGTAAAAATCGAGCAAATTTGAAAAGAATGCGTCATATTTCTGTTGGGCAGGACTTGCTCAAATAAGGCCTGAATGTCACTAAAATATTTAAAACAGTTTTAATTGGGTTAACGATTACTGTTTCACACCTGAAGATTTCATGTTTCATTACTTTGCACCCCAAACAAAGAGAAACTTTGGTGCCATTTTTTTCTGAGATCCTGAGGGCCTCTAAAAACTACAACTACATAACTACAAACTACCGTCTCATTCTCACGGTAACTAAGTGATAATATTAGGAGTTTTGCGTTTGAACCTTGAGGGTGTTTGATAGTCCAGGTCCTTCAGATCCACCCGGCGCTGACTGGGGCTCGGCGCTGGCCGCTCAGGAGACTCGTCTTCTTCATCCTCACCCTCCTCTTCCTCGTCGCCGCAGAGGAGGCCGGGGGTCCCAGAGTCCTCCACACCTGGGCAACAATGGCGTGTTTCATTCACTCTTTGGGATTTATTTGCCAATGTACAGTGCCTTTACCTTGACTTAAGATTTACTTAAGGTTTTTGATATATCGGTAGACAGATTTGGGCTCTGAAAATCCAGTCTAGCGGAGAGTGTGATGGATTTTTCACAAAAAGGCCTAGAAAATGTCTCCCGTGTTGGATTTATACAAACTGCCGGAGAAAACAAAAGAAGTGTAATTTAGTTGGTTGAGTTTTACCCCAAACACCCATGATAACGCTTGATTATTTGCAGGTAAGCGTGTCTGAAAAGCGTAACTTGTTTTGTTTTGTCATATTAAATCCTTACAACAGAGTAGGCACATAGCGATTTCCCCCCACTTTTATCATCAAATATAATTCGACATAAATATTCTAGGCTTTTTGCGAAAATTCATCACACTCTCCGCTGGACTGGATTTTCAAAGCCCAAATCGGGCGATACCAACTGTCTACCGATATATATCAGGAAATCGCTAATATAGAGGAAATTAGACGATAAAAGTGAGGGGGAAAATCTGCGAATCGGTATTTACTCTCTCTCTCTCTCCCCACGCTGTCTGCTTCACATCCACAGAGCAGCTGGGAACCGACCGGTACAACCAGAGTTTTGCATGGTGAATCTGTCACAATCGTTATCGATTTGCGCTCGCAGTTGGTGATGAAGGGGCTTCTTTTCATGGCTTGTTGGTGGGTTAGGGTTAGAAACTTGATTTGCATACATTTCTTAGTAAATGATGATGAAAACTCTCTTAGTAAAGCAACTGAACCCCCAAAAAATGCCCTCGCAATTGACTGCATATATATATTATTATCATTTGCATTGTCTCTATAGTTTTGTATTATGTACATTACCTTTATCTTATTACCTCTTCTTTTTTATTATCTTACTCTACTTGTTTTCCTTGGTACTGTTCTGCCAGTTATTACTTATCTTTATCTTAACACAATCTCAGTGAATCTGGACCAGAGTTTTGCGTTTATTTCTTCATGGTTGAGAACTGTCTCTCTAGTCGGTGTCTTCCAAACACCAACACACACTCACCTGTTTCTATTCGTTGGCGCCTGTGATCTTTTAAGCCTCTAGGTGGCGCAAAAACCGACTTTATCAACAAACTTTAGGAAGAGAGCTGTAGACATACTTGGCTGCTGTGTGTTCTGCTCTCCCTCCTCAGGGAGTTCACCTCCACCTGCCTCCTCCTCTTCCTCATCACACACACAGAGTATCTCACAGCCATCTGTATCAGGGGATCAATGTTTTATCGGTTTTTATTTAGCAATGAAAACTAGATAATTACTTAGTAGTGTAGCTCCCATCCCAACAAAAACATTTTTGGTACATAAGTGGACTGCGTATCATTTTGTAGCAAATATGGGTATTATTTTAATGATATGAAATATAAATGCATCTATGTTCGTATTTACTTATTCATCTAGTTATTTGGGGTATTAGATTAGATTACATTAGATTAGATGAAACTGAAAAAAAAGGAAAAATTGGGCCACTGCAGCAGCCCATAGTAGTAATAAGAAAAGCTGGATTTAAATAAGAACAGAGCAAACACAGGTTAAATAAAACGGTCTAGTGTAGCTACGTTTTTAGTTTAAAAAGAAAATCGGAATTTTTGATGGGTTAAAATGGACTTTAACAAGGCAGTAGCCCTACTTTCAAGCTTCCTGGTTTACGTGTTGTGTTTCAGTTTTTGTGAATATATGTTGCGAAAATGACAGATTTTTTTTTTTTTATCTATTTCCCTTTATGCATTAGCCTATATCTACCTCTGTACTTTATAATACTCAAAAACACTGCAGTCCATATTCGTCAATAAGGATTTTATTTTGAAAGTTGAAGCTGGAAGTCCTATTGTTTATACTGCTTTGTTGACACTGGTCTTTTACTTGTGCTTTCATGCTAACGCACTGTGGTGTGCATCCATGCCCGTGTTATAATGTTCTGTTCTGTTTAGGATGACTTGTGGTTGCCCAGATATGTTCCGTTCCAAATTGTATGGGAAGCACGTCCTGCCAAACTCAGTTTTTTATTTTATTTTAGTAAAAGACAAAAAAATCCATACTGGTAGAACACAGACTTTACGACCTTTTAAATCTTTGGGATCTGCTGGGGAATTCGGTGTACAAGTGATTCACCAAGCAGCACTTTAGTTCAATAAAATTACAAATGTTAGAATTGGTTCGCAATGCTCACTGCCGCCCACTTCGGTGTAACGTTACTTTAGTGAAAGCAGATAACGGGAATCACAGGATAACCGATTCTAAAAGTTGCCATTTTTCTTAAACTAAGTGCTGCTTGGTGTATTGGATGCAGGCCGAATTGAAACGCGAGTCACATAGATTTGTTAAAGATCTTAAGTTGTGTTTTACTTTACCGACACGCAACGCAACATTAAAATATCCGATTTTTTTAATAGAGTTCGGTGCGATTCTCCATACAGCGGTACGCGTCTGGGCTAGACTTGAGGCAGCAGGAGAATTATTACTATTATAACACAGAGAAGTAAAGTCTGCCACTGACCTTCTCTCTCTAGTTTGACTCGAGGCTGCAGGAGGACATCCAGCTGTCTCCTCTGCCGGTCGATCTCCTGCTTGAAGCCCGAAGCCTCCTCCTCGTAACCGGCTACTGTTCTCTCTACAACCGCTAAGATTTCCTGGGCGGCTGCTGCCAGTCTCTCGGTGACGATTCCTCTCAGTATCTCAGCTTTAGACATGTTGCTGAAACTCTCGGGTGTCTCGGAGTCCGCGGTGTTCTCATGAATCCTGTTAACAAGCAATAAATTATTCACCGGAGAGGTTTATTCAGGCTTAGCATTGTTGTTTACGAGCTAACAGACAGTTCTGGTTTTGGTGCGGACACGAATGTTATCCGACTAGAAACTAAAACCTTCTTCTTCTTCTTCTTCTTGTTTTTTTAACGGCAACCAGCGTTATAGGTGCATTACCGCCACCTTCTGCTTCGGAGTGTGAACCATGAGACTAATTAATTCTACCTTTTAATCCAACCCATGTGCCACTTGATACGTTCATTAGTATCAGTGGTAGAAAGTAACTAAGTACATTTACTCAAGTACTGTACTTTACTTGAGTATTTCCATTTTCTGCTACTTTATACTTCTACTCCACTACAATTAGAGACAAATATTGTACTTTTTACTCCACTACATTTATTTGATAACTTAAGTTACTAGTTACTTTACTAGTTACTTTTAAAACTTTATTGATCCCCAGGGGGAAATTTACAAACTACCCAGCAGTAAATAAAGTAATTAAAATCAGCTTCACCTTTACCAGCTGCAACATTAAAGTGATGTACACATTAATGCATCAGTAATTACAATCCAATAATATAGGCCTATAGCCTAATAATATTATTATTATTAATCATAATAATAATAATGGTAATAATAATAATACACATTATTCTGAAATGAGCCATTCTGCATAATGAGTACTTTTACTTTTGGTACTTTACGTATATTTTGATGCTAATACTTTTGTACTTTTACTTAAGTAAAAATTTGAATGCAGGTCTTTTACTTGTAACAGAGTATTTCTACACTGTATTATTGTTACTTTTACTTAAGTACAAGATCTGAGTACTTCTTCCACCTCTGCGTATTATGGAGCCCCTAAAGTCCTGAAAGGTGATAATTTTTTATCTTGTGCGTACAAGTTAATTATCTTGTGGGAACAAGTTATTATCTTGTGCACACAAGAAATATCACTTTTCGGGACTTTAGGGGCTCCGTAGGTTATTATTCATGTTCCTTCATGTTCAATTCCTGGATTCCCGAGAAACTATAAAGACCTAAACCCACCAGAGGTCGTACGTTTTCGTCTTCTTAAGTGTAACGTTGCATTTCCGCCATATCTGAGCCTACCAATTTCCTTAACAAATCTAATCAAATTCTACATCCTAAACTGCTAAAATCCAACATCTCTTTTATGACTAATAACGACTTGTTGTCTATTCTCATTGGATACTTCTCCAGGACATGTATTCATTAACACAACGTTTCGAGCTGTCTTGGTGACATTAATTATTGCCATTTTAAAACACTTTGCATATTGTATAGTTCTATTTTGTTCCTTAATTTGTTGTTTTCTTCTGCAAATTAAAGTGTTAGTCAATGATGTGGTGGACGCGTGACGCTTTAGCCTGACGCTTTTATTCTGAAAACATCGGACCGGAAGTGTTATTTTTGTTCCGGCTACGTTGATTAGACTCCCTAATTAGTGTGGGTAAACCTCTCTGAACAAATGAGTGTTTGTTAACATGATACACGAGAACACCGCGGACTCCGAGACACCCGAGAGTTTCAACAACATGTCTAAAGCTGAGATACTGAGAGGAATCGTCACCGAGAGACTGACAGCAGCCGCCCAGGAAATCTTAGCGGTTGTAGAGAGAACAGTAGCCGGTTACGAGGAGGAGGCTTCGGGCTTCAAGCAGGAGATCGACCGGCAGAGGAGACAGCTGGATGTCCTCCTGCAGCCTCGAGTCAAACTAGAGAGAGAAGGTTGGCGACAGACTGACTTCTTCATGTAATAGTAATTAAAGTCTAGCACGATAAGCGCTCTGACGCCGAAGCCTATTAAACATTTTTTGGTAATTTAATGTTGCCTTCCTTATCGGCTAACGTAGACATAACCGAAGACCTTTAACGAATCGATATGACTCGCTGTTCAATTCGGCATGCAACCAGAACATGAAGCAGCACTGACATTTAATAAAAATGTCAACTTCCAGAGTCGGTTCGCCTGGTTCACGACAGCCTCACTTCTCTGTGTCATAACAGAATGATTCTCCTGCAACTTCAAGCTTGACAGACTGCCAGCTTAATATATTGATTAATTATAAGATACATTGATTCATTAAACAAAAACAACAACTGTGTGCCCCTGGTAGAGCTGAACAATTAATGGCTGCAAGTGCTTAGGAGCTGCAGGTAATCTTTGGTCCATGAATCAAAACCTTTAATCAAAAAGTACGGAAGAGGATTAGGGCCATATGTGAAAAATGTATTTGTGTTCTGAGAGCAATCTTAGAATTCTGACTTTTTTTTCCTCAGAATTCTGACTTTATGCTCAGAATTCTGAGATTAATCTCAGAACTCAAATACGTTTTTCACATGTAAATGTATACTGAACAAAAATATAAACGCAACACTTTTGTTTTTGCTCCCATTTTTCATGAGTTGAAATAAAAGATCTAAGACTTTTTCTATGCACACAAAAGGCTTATTTCTCTCAAATTTTGTTCAGCACTTCTCCTTTGCCAAGATAATCCATCCACCTGACAGGTGTGCCTTGGGCTGCTCACAGTAAAAGGCCACTCTAAAATGTGCAGTTTTATCTTGAAAAAGACATTTATTAGGTACTGAACTATGGATCTCACATGACTAGGGCTACAGATTTGCATTTTTTGAAAACCAGTCAGTATCTGGTGTGACCACCATTTGCCTCATGCAGTGCGACACATCTCCTTCACATAGAGTTGATCAGGTTGTTGACTGTGGGCTGTGGAGTGTTGGTCCACTCCTCTTCAATGGCTGTGCCAAGTTGCTGAATATCGGCAGGAATTGGAACACGCTGTCGTACACGCCGATCCAGAGCTTCCCAAACACGCTCAGTGGGTGACATGTCTGGTGAGTATGCAGGCCATGAAGAACTGGCATGTTTTCAGCTTCCAGGAATTGTGTACAGATCCTTGCAACATGGGGCCGTGCATTATCATGCTGCAACATGAGCTCTGGTGGACATTCCTGCAGTCAAAACTTGCGACATCTGTGGTATTGTGTTGTGTGATTTAAAAACTGCACATTTTAGAGTGGCCTTTTATTGTGACCAGCCCAAGGCACACCTGTGCTATAATCATGCTGTTTAATCAGCATCTTGATTAGGGGTGGGACAAAATATCGATACTGGAATATATCGTCATACTTCCTCTTGCGATACGTTATCGATACACTGGCGCCAAATATCAATATTTTTATTAAAACATGCGGGTGCTCTAAACGGATTCACCCGCATTAAGCCTGTTACCATTTTGACTTACCAGAGTCACTACTTAATGACTCCTCGTGGTGGCGCTTATCAAATGAATGAGGGTAAAGTGAACGGAAGTTAACTAACTTGCGGTGAAGAAGACGAATAACTCACAGAGGGGAAAATGGCGGACAGCGGGGGAAAGCAAATCAGAGACGCACCACAGTTCCTGCTTTTTGCCTTTTTAGGGGGTATTTTTTCTTCTTCAGTTACACAGATATCGTGATGTATCATAGATGAATTGTCTTGCAATATATCGAGTATCGCAGAATCGCTGTATCGTGATCCCACCGTTATCGTGGGCAACATATCGTCATAGTATCGTATCGTGAGTTACTCTGTGATTCCCACCCCTAATCTTGATATGCCACACCTGTCAGGTGGATGGATTATCTTGGCAAAGGAGAAGTGCTCACTAACACGGATTTAAACAAATTTGTGAACAAAATTTGAGAGAAATAAGCCTTTTGTGTGCATAGAAAAAGTCTTAGATCTTTTATTTCAACTCATGAAAAATGGGAGCAAAAACAAAAGTGTTGCGTTTATATTTTTGTTCAGTGTAAATCCTGTACACTGACATCTATGTTTTTTGTTTTATAAAAACACTTTTCTTTAAACAATTTTAAAGTTATTGAATTTGAATATGAATCGCAGTTTAAATCGCAATTGCAATATTCTGTCAAATGATCGCAATTAGATTTTTTTTTTTTTTTTCATCCCTGGTCCAGATGAGCTCAGGCTGCCAGCTGTGTGCAAACAGGAGGAGGAGGTGGGTGGAGGTGAAGTATGTCTTAACATTTCTCCTTTAAAGTTTAGTGTTAAAGTGTATCATCAGAGCTCTGGCTGAGAGTTGATGGTGGGGCCAATGTGATGTGATAAACTTTATTGATCCAGGGGGTTTACAGGTCCTGAAACTGTTTTAAATTGTCTTAAATTGTATTACTGAAACTCGAGGCCTTGAAAGGTCTTGAACACAGCTAGGTTAGTACTGTTAGCAAAAAATGTTATCTGCACGTCAATCAAGAAACGTGAGGTAACATTATCTACTCATTGCTATATCTGGGTGATATGGTTGAAATCAAGGATTTTTATCAAGATATGGCTCAAAATCACATGTTAAATAATCAAATTAATGTTCGTCCCATTGAACTGAATGGTAATGTTAGGTGTGATGTCAAACAAAACTGAAATTTTCAAATCATATTCCTTAAAAATTTTCGTAGTTTCATACCTTGTTTTGTCAGTTTTTAAATAAAAGTAACTTGTTCACATTAGTTCAGACTGCAGAATTGTTTCCCAAAATCATCATATGATTCCACTGAAAGACTATAAACCATAATATTGAATTATGAATTATTATTGAATTAGTTTTTGAATTATTATTAGAATTATTATTACCCGGCTCTACTCATTGGCCCACTACAGCTCTGTGTCATTTGTGGGTGACACCATGTTGACTGGTTACTTGTATATTTAGTGCTGGCAGCAGTATCAAACAAACTGGTTTTACTGTGCAGCCTCCAGACAGGAATCTGTGGAAACATGTGAATGTGAAGCAGGGTGTTGCTGAGAAAACAGTGCAAACAAATCCTCCCTGGATAAATAAAGGTTATTAATTTATGAGAAACATAACGAAAAGCATTCTGTTCATCCTGAGCCGTCATACATTGGGAAGCAAATTCCTAAGAGCAGAGGTGGGGACCCGAGTCACATGACTTGGACTTGAGTCAGACTCAAGTCACAAATTCAATTGCTTGAGACTTGACTTGATGCATGAAGAGAAGACTTGAGACTTGACTTGACTTGGGTGCTGGTGACTTGGGACTCGACTCTGACTTGTACTTTGATGACTTGAAAAGGTTTCTAAAGTCTTGACTTGAGATCTTGTGTTTGTGTAAATGACTTAGATTGAAAGTGATGAGATTTGTTCCAGCAGACTGAATTTAAATTCTGTTTTCTGAATTTGTATGGAATGATTGAATTTATTAGGGCCCGAGCACGACTTCGTGCGAAGCCCTATTGAAACTGAAGGAATTATTAGGGCCCGAGCACGACTTCGTGCGAAGCCCTATTGAAACTGAAGGAATTATTATTATTATTATTAGGGCCCGAGCACGACTTCGTGCGAAGCCCTATTGAAACTGAAGGAATTATTATTAGGGCCCGAGCACGACATCGTGCGAAGCCCTATTGAAATTGAAGGAATTATTATTATTATTATTATTATTTATGATTTTTATTTTTATAGTTTGCTTGCATTTTTGAGGGGCTAAAGGTGCTCGAAAACGGACCAAACTTTGCACACGCGTCAGAACTGGTGAAAATTCAAGTCTTTTATGGGTCTCCGACATGGGCATGGCAAAATGGCTCGATAGCGCCCCCTACAAAATTTCAAAACCAAAGCCCCCGCCTTTCTGTTTCCCCTAGACGTACGAATCTTGGTAGGCACATGTATCATGTCCAGCCTTAAAAAAAAGTCTCTTGGTGCCATGCCCTAAACCCAACAGGAAGTCCGCCATTTTGAATTGAGTGTCACATTTTGGGGCGTTTTTGGCCGTTTGCAGGGGTCGTACTTTAACGAACTCCTCCTAGGCGAATGATCGGATCTGCGTCAAACTCGGTCAGCGTGTATAAAAGAGCTGGACGATGAAAAGTTATCAAAAGCTTGAGTTTTCGTCACACGGCGTGGGCGTGGTGAGGCGGCGAATTTCCACGTTTCGCCACGAAACAGGAAGTGGCTTGTAACTGGCCTGTACATGGTCACATCTGGACCAAACTTCACACGCTGCATGAGAGTCCCGGCCTGAACACGTCTACGTGCCGATATTCGGTTATAGTCATAGCGCCACCTACTGGCGAGAGGAAATGACATGTTTTATACTGGGGTGTGCTACTACTAGCGGGTTGACCAGATCCACCTCAAATGTGGTCAGAAAAGCCGTAGGACCTTGATGACGCTTTGTGATGAAGATCGGGAGCGTTCGTCGCACGCCGTTGCCATGGCGGCGCGGCGAATTTCGATGCTTCGCTGTGACACAGGAAGCTGCGTTAACTTGAGTGTACGTCGTCCGATCGGCACCGGATTTCGCATGCTGGACAAGAGTCCAGGCCTGAGGACATCTACAGGCCGATTGGGAGTCATAGGCATTGCGCCACCTACTGGCGACACCAAACAGGAAGTGGGTTGTACCGCGACTCTACGTGGTCAAATCTGGCCCAAACTTCACATGTCGGATGAGAGTCCCGGCCTGAACACGTCTACGTGCCGATATTCGGTTATAGCCATAGCGCCGCCTACTGGCGACAGGAAGTTGTGTGAACTTGAGCGTACGTTGTCCGATATGCACCGGATTTCACATGAGGGACGAGAGTCCAGGCCTGAGGACGTCTACATGTCCCGCGGCTACGACACGCCCCGACTTGCACACGGAGGCGAGGGCCCGCTCATCACTGCTTGTTAGGGCCCGAGCACGACATCGTGCGAAGCCCTATTGAAACTGAAGGAATTATTATTATTTTTCTCCTCCGCTAAAATAAATCGGGCTTTTGAGGGCCTAAACGTGCTG
This sequence comes from Centroberyx affinis, assembly GCF_046629955.1. Lineage (NCBI taxonomy): Eukaryota > Metazoa > Chordata > Actinopteri > Beryciformes > Berycidae > Centroberyx > Centroberyx affinis. Next base: position 75,544 of record NW_027282174.1, on the reverse strand, counting down.
GAAAAGTTGCGCAACTTTGCACACGCGTCAGAAGTGGCGAAAAATTATATATTTTAAGGGTCTCGCACATGGGTGTGGCAAAACGGCTCGATAGCGCCCCCTACAAAATTTCAAAAAAATACTCACGGCCGTACGTTTGTCCTACACGTACGAAACTTGGTAGGCACGTGTATCATGTCCAGACTTACAAAAAAGTCCATAGGTACCATGCGCCTAAACCCAACAGGAAGTCGGCCATTTTGAATTGATTGCGACATTTTGGGGCGTTTTTGGGCGTTTGCAGGGGTCGTACTTTAACGAACTCGTCCTAGGCGGTTAATCGGATCCACATCAAACTCGGTCAGCGTGCATAAAACAGTTTGACGATGAAAAGTTATCAAAAGCTTGAGTTTTCGTCACACGGCGTGGGCGTGGCTAGGCGTCAAATTTCCACGTTTCGCCACGAAACAGGAAGTGGCTTGTAACTGGCCTGTACATTGTCAAATCTGGACCAAACTTCACACGTTGGATGAGAGTCCCGGCCTGAACACATCTACGTGCCGATATTCGGTTATAGTCATAGCGCCACCTACTGGCGACAGGAAGCTGTGTGAATTTGCAGGGGTCGTACTTTAACGAACTCCTCCTAGGCGGTTGATCGGATTCACGTCAAACTTGGTCAGCGTGTGTAAAAGAGTTTGACGATGAAAAGTTATCAAAAGCTTGAGTTTTCGTCACACGGCGTGGGCGTGGCGGCGCGTCGAATTTCGATGTTTCGCCATGAAACAGGAAGCTGCGTTAACTTGAGTTTACGTCGTCCGATCAGCACCAGATTTCACATGCTGGACAAGAGTCCAGGCCTGAGGACATCTACAGGCCGATTAGGAGCAATAGTCATTGCGCCACCTACTGGTGACACGAAACAGGAAGTGGGTTGTAACGCGACTGTACGTGGTCACATCTGGCCCAAATTTGACACGTTTGACTAGAGTCCAGGCCTGAATACATCTACAGGTCGATATTCGGTTATAGCCATAGCGCCGCCTACTGGCGACAGAAAGTTGTGTGAACTTGAGCGTACGTTGTCCGATCTGCACCGGATTTCACATGCTGGACGAGAGTCCAGGCCTGAGGATGTCTACATGCCCCGCGGCTGCAGCACACCCCGACTTGCACACGGAGGCGAGGGCCCGCTCATCACTGCTTGCAGTTTTAATTAGGGCCCGAGCACGACTTCGTGCGAAGCCCTATTGAAATTGAAGGAATTATTATTATTATTAGGGCCCGAGCACGACTTCGTGCGAAGCCCTATTGAAACTGAAGGAATTATTATTATTATTAGGGCCCGAGCACGACTTCGTGCGAAGCCCTATTGAAACTGAAGGAATTATTATTATTATTATTATTATTATGATTTTTATTCCGCGTGTTTGATTGCATTTTTGAGGGGCTAAAGGTGCTCGAAAACGGACCAAACTTTGCAAACGCGTCAGAACTGGTGAAAATTGAAGTCTTTTATGGGTCTTGGACATGGGCGTGGCAAAATGGCTCGATAGCGCCCCCTACAATATTTCAAAACCAAAGCCCCCGCCTTTCTATTTCAGCTAGACGGACGAAACTTGGTAGGCACGTGTATAATGTCCAGACTTAAAAAAAAGCCTCTTGGAGCCCTGGCCTAAACCCGACAGGAAGTCGGCCATTTTGAATTGATTGCGACATTTTTGGGCGTTTTTGGGCGTTTGCAGGGGTCCTACTTTAACGAACTCCTCCAAGGCGGTTGATCGGATCCACGTCAAACTAGGTCAGCGTGTATAAAAGACCTGGACGATGAAAAGTTATCAAAAGCTTGAGTTTTCGTCACATGGCGTGGGCGTGGCGTGGCGTCGAATTTCCGTGTTTCGCCACGAAACAGGAAGTGGGTTGTAACACCACTGTACATGGTCACATCTGGCCGAAACTTCACACGTTTGATGAGACTCCCGGCCTGAACAGTTCTACGTGCTGATATTCGGTTATAGTCATAGCGCCACCCACTGGCGACAGGAAGCTGTGTGAATTTGCAGGGGTCGTACTTTAACGAACTCCTCCTAGGCGGTTGATCGGATCCACGTCAAACTTGGTCAGCGTGTATAAAAGAGTTTGACGATGAAAAGTTATCAAAAGCTTGAGTTTTCATCACACGGCGTGGGCGTGGCGTGGCGTGGAATTTCGATGTTTCGCCATGAAACAGGAAGCTGCGTTACCTTGAGTTTACGTCGTCCGATCAGCACAAGATTTCACATGCTGAACAAGAGTCCAGGCCTGAGGACATCTACAGGCCTATTAGGAGCAATAGTCATTGCGCCACCTACTGGCAACACGAAACAGGAAGTGGGTTGTAACGCGACTGTACGTTGTCACATCTGGCCCAAATTTGACACGTTTGACTAGAGTCCAGGCCTGAATACATCTACAGGCCGATATTCAGTTATAGTCATAGCGCCACCTACTGGCGACAGGAAGTTGTGAGAACTTGAGCGTACGTTGTCCGATCTGCACCGGATTTCACGTGCTGGACCAGAGTCCAGGTCTGAGGACATCTACAGGCCGATTAGGAGTCATAGTCATAGCGCCACCTACTGGCGGCAGGAAGTTGTGTGAACTTGAGCGTACGTTGTCCGATCTGCACCGGATTTCACATGCTGGACGAGAGTCCAGGCCTGAGGACGTCTACATGCCCCGCGGCTGCAGCACACCCCGACTTGCACACGGAGGCGAGGGCCCGCTCATCACTGCTTGCAGTTTTAATTATTATTAGGGCCCGAGCACGACTTCGTGCGAAGCCCTATTGAAACTGAAGGAATTATTATTATTAGGGCCCGAGCACGATCTCGTGCGAAGCCCTATTGAAACTGAAGGAATTATTATTATTATTATTCCGCGTGTTTGATTGCATTTTTGAGGGCCTAAACGTGCTCGAAAACGGACCAAACTTTGCACACGCGTCAGAACTGGTGAAAAATTATATATTTTATGGGTCTCGTGCATGGGTGTGGCAAAACGGCTCGATAGCGCCCCCTACAAATTTCAAAAAAATACTCACGGCCGTACGTTTGTCCTAGACGTACGAAACTTGGTAGGCATGTGTATCGTGTCCAGACTTAAAAAAAAGTCCATAGGTACCATGCGCCTAAACCCGACAGGAAGTCCGCCATTTTGAATTGAGTGCAACATTTTAGGGCGTATTTGGCCGTTTGCAGGGGTCGTACTTTAACGAACTCGTCCTAGGCGAATGATCGGATCCGCGTCAAACTCGGTCAGCGTGTATAAAAGACCTCGACGATGAAAAGTTATCAAAAGCTTGAGTTTTCGTCACAGGGCGTGGGCGTGGTGAGGCGGCGAATTTCCATGTTTCGCCACGAAACAGGAAGTGGCTTGTAACTGACCTATACATGGTCAAATCTTGACCAAACTTCACACGTTGGATGAGAGTCTCGGCCTGAACACATCTATATGCCCATAGTCAGTTCTAGTCATAGCGCCACCTCCTGGCGACAGGAAATGACATGTTTTATACTGTGGTGTACTACTCCGAGCGGATTGACCAGAGCCACCTCAAATGTGGTCAGAAAAGCCGTAGGACCTTGATGACGCTTCATGATGAAGATCGGGAGCGTTCGTCGCACGGCGTTGCCATGGCGGCGCGGCGAATTTCGATGCTTCGCCGTGACACAGGAAGCTGCGTTAACTTGAACGTACGTCGTCCGATCAGCACCGGATTTCACATGCTGGTCCAGAGTCCAGGCCTGAGGACATCTACAAGCCGATTGGGAGTCATAGGCATTGCGCCACCTACTGGCGACACCAAACAGGAAGTGGGTTGTAACGCGACTCTACGTGGTCAAATCTGGCCGAAACTTCACACGTTTGATGAGACTCCCGGCCTGAACAGTTCTACGTGCTGATATTCGGTTATAGTCATAGCGCCACCCACTGGCGACAGGAAGCTGTGTGAATTTGCAGGGGTCGTACTTTAACGAACTCCTCCTAGGCGGTTGATCGGATCCACGTCAAACTTGGTCAGCGTGTATAAAAGAGTTTGACGATGAAAAGTTATCAAAAGCTTGAGTTTTCATCACACGGCGTGGGCGTGGCGTGGCGTGGAATTTCGATGTTTCGCCATGAAACAGGAAGCTGCGTTACCTTGAGTTTACGTCGTCCGATCAGCACAAGATTTCACATGCTGAACAAGAGTCCAGGCCTGAGGACATCTACAGGCCTATTAGGAGCAATAGTCATTGCGCCACCTACTGGCAACACGAAACAGGAAGTGGGTTGTAACGCGACTGTACGTTGTCACATCTGGCCCAAATTTGACACGTTTGACTAGAGTCCAGGCCTGAATACATCTACAGGCCGATATTCAGTTATAGTCATAGCGCCACCTACTGGCGACAGGAAGTTGTGAGAACTTGAGCGTACGTTGTCCGATCTGCACCGGATTTCACGTGCTGGACCAGAGTCCAGGTCTGAGGACATCTACAGGCCGATTAGGAGTCATAGTCATAGCGCCACCTACTGGCGGCAGGAAGTTGTGTGAACTTGAGCGTACGTTGTCCGATCTGCACCGGATTTCACATGCTGGACGAGAGTCCAGGCCTGAGGACGTCTACATGCCCCGCGGCTGCAGCACACCCCGACTTGCACACGGAGGCGAGGGCCCGCTCATCACTGCTTGTTATTATTATTATTCCGCGTGTTTGATTGCATTTTTGAGGGGCTAAAGGTGCTCGAAAACGGACCAAACTTTGCACACGCGTCAGAACTGGTGAAAAATTATATATTTTATGGGTCTCGCGCATGGGTGTGGCAAAATGGCTCGATAGCGCCCCCTACAAATTTCAAAAAAATACTCACGGCCGTACGTTTGTCCTAGACGTACGAAACTTGGTAGGCACGTGTATCGTGTCCAGACTTAAAAAAAAGTCCGTAGGTACCATGCACCTAAACCCGACAGGAAGTCCGCCATTTTGAATTGAGTGCGACATTTTGGGGCGATTTTGGCCGTTTGCAGGGGTCGTACTTTAACGAACTCGTCCTAGGCGAATGATCTGATCCGCGTCAAACTCGGTCAGCGTGTATAAAAGACCTGGACGATGAAAAGTTATCAAAAGCTTGAGTTTTCGTCACACGGCGTGGCTGTGGCGTGGCGTCGAATTTCCGTGTTTCGCCACGAAACAGGAAGTGGGTTGTAACACCACTGTACATGGTCACATCTGGCCCACACTTCACACGTTACATGAGAGTCCCGGCCTGAACACATCTACGTGCCGATATTCGGTTATAGTCATAGCGCCACCTACTGGCGAGAGGAAATGACATGTTTTATACTGGGGTGTGCTACTACTAGCGGGTTGACCAGATCCACCTCAAATGTGGTCAGAAAAGCCGTAGGACCTTGATGACGCTTCGTGATGAAGATCGGGAGCTTTCGTCGCACGGCGTTGCCATGGCGGCGCGGCGAATTACGATGCTTCGCCGTGAAACAGGAAGCTGCGTTAACTTGAGTTTACGTCGTCCGATCGGCACCGGATTTCGCATGCTGGTCCAGAGTCCAGGCCTGAGGACATCTACAGGCCGATTGGGAGTCATAGGCATTGCGCCACCTACTGGCGACACCAAACAGGAAGTGGGTTGTAACGCGACTATACGTGGTCAAATCTGGCCCAAACTTCACATGTCAGATGAGAGTCCCGGCCTGAACGCGTCTACGTGCCGATATTCGGTTATAGCCATAGCGCCGCCTACTGGCGACAGGAAGTTGTGTGAACTTGAGCGTACGTTGTCCGATCTGCACCGGATTTCACATGAGGGACGAGAGTCCAAGCATGAGGACATCTACATGTCCCGCGGCTGCAACACGCCCCGACTTGCACACGGAGGCGAGGGCCCGCTCATCACTGCTTGCAGTTTTAATTATTATTATTATTATTAGGGCCCGAGCACGACTTCGTGCGAAGCCCTATTGAAATTGAAGGAATTATTATTATTATTATTAGGGCCCGAGCACGACTTCGTGCGAAGCCCTATTGAAACTGAAGGAATTATTATTATTTTTCTTACTTGGACAAAAAAATTGGACTTTTGAGGGCCTAAACGTGCTCAAAAAGTTGCGAAACTTTGCACGCGCGTCAGAAGTGGCGAAAAATTATATATTTTATGGGTCTCGCGCATGGGTGTGGCAAAATGGCTCGATAGCGCCCCCTACAATATTTCAAAAAAATACTCACGGCCGTACGTTTCCCCTAGACGTACGAAACTTGGTAGGCACGTGTATCGTGTCCAGACTTTAAAAAAAGTCCATAGGTACCATACGCCTAAACCCGACAGGAAGTCCGCCATTTTGAATTGAGTGCGACATTTTGGGGCGTTTTTGGCCGTTTGCAGGGGTCGTACTTTAACGAACTCGTCCTAGGCGAATGATCGGATCCGCGTCAAACTCGGTCAGCGTGTATAAAAGACCTCGACAATGAAAAGTTGTGCGAACTGTGAGTTTTCGTCACACGGCGTGGGCGTGGCGTGGCGTCGAATTTCCGTGTTTCGCCACGAAACAGGAAGTGGCTTGTAACTGGCCTGTACATGGTCAAATCTGGACCAAACTACACACGTTGGATGAGAGTCCCGGCCTGAACACGTCTACGTGCCGATATTCGGTTATAGTCATAGCGCCACCTACTGGCGACAGGAAGCTGTGTGAATTTGCAGGGGTCGTACTCTAACGAACTCCTCCTAGGCGGTTGATCGGATCCACGTCAAACTTGGTCAGCGTGAATAAAAGACATCGACGATGCAAAGTTGTGCGAACTGTGAGTTTTCGTCACACGGCGTGGGCGTGGCGTGGCGTCGAATTTCGATGTTTCGCCATGAAACAGGAAGCTGCGTTAACTTGAGTTTACGTCGTCCGATCAGCACCGGATTTCACATGCTGGACAAGAGTCCAGGCCTGAGGACATCTACAGGCCGATTGGGAGTCATAGGCATTGCGCCACCTACTGGCGACACAAAACAGGAAGTGGGTTGTAACGCGACTGTACGAGGTCAAATCACGCCCAAACTTCACACGTTTGATAACGGTCCAGGCCTGAACACGTCTACAGGCCGCTATTCGGTTATAGTCATAGCGCCACCTACTGGCGACAGGAAGTTGTGTGAACTTGAGCGTACGTTGTCCGATCTGCACCACATTTCACATGCCGGACAAGAGTCCAGGCCTGAGGACATCTACATGTCCCGTGGCTGCAACACGCCCCGACTTGCACACGGAGGCGAGGGCCCGCTCATCACTGCTTGCAGTTTTAATTATTATTATTCTTTTTCTTAGTCGCTAATGAAAATCGGACTTTTGAGGGCCTAAACGTACTCAAAAAGTTGCGCAACTTTGCACACGCATCAGAAGTGGCGAAAAATTTGATATTTTATGGGTCTCGCGCATGGGTGTGGCAAAATGGCTCGATAGCGCCCCCTACAAAATTTCAAAAAAATACTCACGGCCGTACGTTTGTCCTAGACGTACGAAACTTGGTAGGCACGTGTATCGTGTCCAGACTTAAAAAAAAGTCCGTAGGTACCATGCGCCTAAACCCGACAGGAAGTCCGCCATTTTGAATTGAGTGCGACATTTTGGGGCGTTTTTGGCCGTTTGCAGGGGTCGTACTTTAACGAACTCGTCCTAGGCGAATGATCGGATCCGCGTCAAACTCGGTCAGCGTGTATAAAAGAGCTGGACGATGAAAAGTTATCAAAAGCTTGCGTTTTCGTCACACGGCGTGGGCGTGGTGAGGCGGCGAATTTCCACGTTTCGCCACGAAACAGGAAGTGGCTTGTAACTGGCCTGTACATGGTCAAATCTGGACCAAACTTCACACGATGCATGAGAGTCCCGACCTGAACACATCTGCGTGCCGATATTCGGTTATAGTCATAGCGCCACCTACTGGCGACAGGAAATGACATGCTTTATACTGTGGTGTACTACTCCCAGCGGGTTGGCCAGATCCACCTCAAATGTGGTCAGAACAGCCGTAGGACCTTGATGACGCTCAGTGGTTAAGATTGGGAGCATTCGTCGCACGGCGTTGCCATGGCGGCGCGGCGAATTTCGATGTTTCGCCGTGAAACAGGATGCTGCGATAACTTGAGTTTACGTCGTCCGATCTGCACCGGATTTCACATGCTGGACAAGAGTCCAGGCCTGAGCACATCTACACAGCAATTACGACTCATAGGTTTTGCGCCACCTACTGGTGACACCAAACAGGAAGTGGGTTGTAACGCGACTGTACGTGGTCACATCTGGCCCAAACTTCACATGTCGGATGAGAGTCCCGGCCTGAACGCTTCTACGTGCCGATATTCGGTTATAGCCATAGCGCCGCCTACTGGCCACAGGAAGTTGTGTGAACTTGAGCGTACGTTGTCCGATCTGCACCGGATTTCACATGAGGGACGAGAGTCCAGGCCTGAGGACATCTACATGTCCCGCGGCTGCAACACGCCCCGACTTGCACACGGAGGCGAGGGCCCGCTCATCACTGCTTGCAGTTTTAATTATTATTAGGGCCCGAGCACGACATCGTGCGAAGCCCTATTGAAACTGAAGGAATTATTATTATTATTATTATTATTATCTTTATTCTGACTCTTAAATCGCATTTTTGAGGGGCTAAAAGTGCTCGAAAACGGACCAAACTTTGCACACCAGTCAGAAGTGGCGAAAAATTTGATATTTTATGGGTCTCGGACATGGGCGTGGCAAAATGGCTCGATAGCGCCCCCTACAAAATTTCAAAACAAAAGCCCCCACCTTTCTGTTTCACCTACACGTACGAAACTTGGTATGCACATGTATCATGTCCAGACTTAAAAAAAAGCCTCTTGGTGCCCTGGCCTAAACCCGACAGGAAGTCGGCCATTTTGAATTGATTGCGACATTTTGGGGCGTTTTTGGCCGTTTGCAGGGGTCGTACTTTAACGAACTCCTCCAAGGCGGTTGATCGGATCCACGTCAAACTCGGTCAGCGTGTATAAAACAGTTTGACGATGAAAAGTTATCAAAAGCTTGAGTTTTCGTCACACGGCGTGGGCGTGGCATGGCGTCGAATTTCCCCGTTTCGCCACGAAACAGGAAGTGGCTTGTAACTGGCCTGTACATGGTCAAATCTGGACCAAACTTCACACGCTGCATGAGAGTCCCGGCCTGAACACGTCTACGTGCCGATATTCAGTTATAGTCATAGCGCCACCTACTGGCGACAGGAAATGACATGTTTTATACTGGGGTGTGCTACTCCTAGCGGGTTGACCAGAGCCACCTCAAATGTGGTCAGAAAAGCCGTAGGACCTTGATGACGCTTCGTGGTCAAGATCGGGAGCGTTCGTCGCACGGCATTGCCCTGGCGGCGCGGCGAATTTCGATGTTTCGCCGTGACACAGGAAGCTGCGTTAACTTGAGTTTACGTCGTCCGATCAGCACCGGATTTCACATGCTGGTCCAGAGTCCAGGCCTGAGGACATCTACAGGCCGATTGGGAGTCATAGGCATTGCGCCACCTACTGGCGACACCAAACAGGAAGTGGGTTGTAACGCGACTCTACGTGGTCAAATCTGGCCCAAACTTCACAGGTCGGATGAGAGTCCCGGCCTGCACGCGTCTACGTGCCGATATTCGGTTATAGCCATCGCGCCGCCTACTGGCGACAGGAAGTTGTGTGAACTTGAGCGTACGTTGTCCGATCTGCACCGGATTTCACATGAGGGACGAGAGTCCAGGCCTGTGGACTTCTACATGTCCCGCGGCTGCAACACACCCCGACTTGCACACGGAGGCGAGGGCCCGCTCATCACTGCTTGCAGTTTTAATTATTATTATTATTCTTTTTCTTAGTCGCTAATGAAAATCGGACTTTTGAGGGCCTAAACGTACTCAAAAAGTTGCGCAACTTTGCACACGCACCAGAAGTGGCGAAAAATTTGATATTTTATGGGTCTCGCGCATGGGTGTGGCAAAATGGCTCGATAGCGCCCCCTACAAAATTTCAAAAAAATACTCACGGCCGTACGTTTCCCCTAGACGTACAAAACTTGGTAGGCACGTGTATCGTGTCCAGACTTAAAAAAAAGTCCATAGGTACCATGCGCCTAAACCCGACAGGAAGTCCGCCATTTTGAATTGAGTGCGACATTTTGGGGCGTTTTTGGCCGTTTGCAGGGGTCGTACTTTAACGAACTCGTCCTAGGCGAATGATCGGATCCGCGTCAAACTCGGTCAGCGTGTTTAAAAGACCTGGACGATGAAAAGTTATCAAAAGCTTGAGTTTTCGTCACACGGCGTGGCCATGGCGGCGCGGCGAATTTCGCTGCTTCGCCATGAAACAGGAAGCTGCGTTAACTTGAGTTTACGTCGTCCGATCAGCACCGGATTTCACATGAGGGACGAGAGTCCAGGCCTGAGGACATCTACAGGCCTATTGGGAGTCATAGGCATTGCGCCACCTACTGGCGACACCAAACAGGAAGTGGGTTGTAACGCGACTCTACGTGGTCAAATCTGGCCCAAACTTCACATGTCGGATGAGAGTCCCGGCCTCAACGCGTCTACGTGCCGATACTCGGTTATAGCCATAGCGCCGCCTACTGGCGACAGGAAGTTGTAAGAACTTGAGCGTACCTTGTCCGATCTGCACCGGATTTCACATGAGGGACGAGAGTCCAGGCCTGAGGACATCTACATGCCCCACGGCTGCAGCACGCCCCGACTTGCACACGGAGGCGAGGGCCCGCTCATCACTGCTTGCAGTTTTAATTATTATTATTTTTCCTCCGAAAGAATTCCATTTTTGAGGGCCTAAACGTGCTCGAAAACTCACCAAACTTGGCACACGCGTCAGAAGTGGCGAAAAATTACATATTTTATGGGTCTCGTGCATGGGTGTGGCAAAATGGCTCGATAGCGCCCCCTACAAAATTTCAAAAAAATACTCACGGCCGTACGTTTCCCCTAGACGTACGAAACTTGGTAGGCACGTGTATCATGTCCAGACTTAAAAAAAAGTCCATAGGTACCATGCGCCAAAACCCGACAGGAAGTCAGCCATTTTGAATTGATTGCGACATTTGCAGGGGTCGTATTTTAACGAACTCGTCCTAGGCGGTTGATCGGATCCACGTCAAACTTGGTCAGCGTGTAGAAAAGACCTGGACGATGAAAAGTTATCAAAAGCTTGAGTGTTCGTCACACGGCGTGGGCGTGGTGAGGCGGCGATTTTCCACGTTTCGCCACGAAACAGGAAGTGGCTTGTAATTGGACTGTACATGGTCAAATCTGCCCCAAACTTCACACGCTGGATGAGAGTCCCGGCCTGAACACGTCTACGTGCCGATATTCGGTTATAGTCATAGCGTCACCTACTGGCAACAGGAAGTTGTGTGAACTTGAGCGTACGTTGTCCGATCTGCACCGGATTTCACATGCTGGTCCAGAGTCCAGGCCTGAGGACATCTACAGGCCGATTGGGAGTCATAGGCATTGCGCCACCTACTGGCGACACCAAACAGGAAGTGGGTTGTAACGCGACTCTACGTGGTCAAATCTGGCCCAAACTTCACATGTCCGATGAGAGTCCCGGCCTGAACGCGTCTACGTGCCGATATTCCGTTATAGCCATAGCGCCGCCTACTGACTGCAGGAAGTTGTGTGAACTTGAGCGTACTTTGTCCGATCTGCACCGGATTTCACATGAGGGACGAGAGTCCAGGCCTGAGGACATCTACATGTCCCGCGGCTGCAACACACCCCGACTTGCACACGGAGGCGAGGGCCCGCTCATCACTGCTTGCAGTTTTAATTATTATTAGGGCCCGAGCACGACTTCGTGCGAAGCCCTATTGAAATTGAAGGAATTATTATTATTATTAGGGCCCGAGCACGACTTCGTGCGAAGCCCTATTGAAATTGAAGGAATTATTATTATTATTAGGGCCCGAGCACGACTTCGTGCGAAGCCCTATTGAAACTGAAGGAATTATTATTATTATTATTATTATTATTATTATTAGGGCCCGAGCACGACTTCGTGCGAAGCCCTATTGAAACTGAAGGAATTATTATTATTATTATTATTATTATTATTATTATCTTTATTCTGACTCTTAAATCGCATTTTTGAGGGGCTAAAAGTGCTCGAAAGCTCACCAAACTTTGCACACCCGTCAGAAGTGGCGAAAAATTTGATATTTTATGGGTCTTGGACATGGGCGTGCCAAAATGGCTCGATAGCGCCCCCTACAAAATTTCAAAACAAAAGCCCCCACCTTTCTGTTTCACCTAGACGTACGAAACTTGGTATGCACATGTATCATGTCCAGACTTAAAAAAAAGCCTCTTGGTGCCCTGGCCTAAACCCGACAGGAAGTCGGCCATTTTGAATTGATTGCGACATTTTGGGGCATTTTTGGGCGTTTGTACGGGTCGTACTTTAACGAACTCCTCCTAGGCGGTTCATCGGATCCACGTCAAACTTGGTCAGCGTGTATAAAAGACCTGGACGATGAAAAGTTATCAAAAGCTTGAGTTTTCGTCACACGGCGTGGGCGTGGCGTGGCGTCGAATTTCCCCGTTTCGCCACGAAACAGGAAGTGGCTTGTAACTGGCCTGTACATGGTCAAATCTGGCCCAAACTTCACATGTTGGATGAGAGTCCCGGCCTGAACACATCTACGTGCCGATATTCGGTTATAGTCATAGCGCCACCTACTGGCGACAGGAAATGACATGTTTTATACTGGGGTGTGCTACTACTAGCGGGTTGACCAGATCCACCTCAAATGTGGTCAGAAAAGCCGTAGGACCTTGATGACGCTTCGTGGTGAAGATCGGGAGCGTTCGTCGAACGGCGTTGCCATGGCGGCGCGGCGAATTTCGATGTTCCGCCTAGAAACAGGAAGCTGCGTTAACTTGAGTTTACGTCGTCCGATCTGCACCGGATTTCACATGCTGGTCCAGAGTCCAGGCCTGAGGACATCTACAGGCCGATTGGGAGTCATAGGCATTGCGCCACCTACTGGCGACACCAAACAGGAAGTGGGTTGTAACGCGACTCTACGTGGTCAAATCTGGCCCAAACTTCACATGTCTGATGAAAGTCCCGGCCTGAACGCTTCTACGTGCCGATATTCAATTATAGCCATAGCGCCGCCTACTGGCGACAGGAAGTTGTGTGAACTTGAGCGTACGTTGTCCGATCTGCACCGGATTTCACATGAGGGACGAGAGTCCAGGCCTGAGGACGTCTACATGTCCCGCGGCTGCAACACGCCCCGACTTGCACACGGAGGCGAGGGCCCGCTCATCACTGCTTGCAGTTTTAATTATTATTATTTTTCTCCTTCGCTAAAATAAATCGGGCTTTTGAGGGCCTAAACGTGCACGGAAAGTTGCGAAACTTTGCACACGCGTCAGAAGTGGCGAAAAATTTGATATTTTATGGGTCTCGCGCATGGGTGTGGCAAAATGGCTCGATAGCGCCCCCTACAAATTTCAAAAAAATACTCACGGCCGTACGTTTGTCCTAGACGTACGAAACTTGGTAGGCACGTGTATCGTGTCCAGACTTAAAAAAAAGTCCATAGGTACCATGCGCCTAAACCCGACAGGAAGTCCGCCATTTTGAATTGAGTGCGACATTTTGGGGCGTTTTTGGCCGTTTGCAGGGGTCGTACTTTAACGAACTCGTCCTAGGCGAATGATCGGATCCGCGTCAAACTCGGTCAGCGTGTATAAAAGAGCTGGACGATGAAAAGTTATCAAAAGCTTGAGTTTTCGTCACACGGCGTGGGCGTGGTGAGGCGGCGAATTTCCACGTTTCGCCACGAAACAGGAAGTGGGTTGTAACACCACTGTACATGGTCACATCTGGACCAAACTTCACACGCTGCATGAGAGTCCCGGCCTGAACGCGTCTACGTGCCGATATTCAGTTATAGTCATAGCGCCACCTACTGGCGAGAGGAAATGACATGTTTTATACTGGGGTGTGCTACTACTAGCGGGTTGACCAGATCCACCTCAAATGTGGTCAGAAAAGCCGTAGGACCTTGATGACGCTCAGTGGTGAAGATCGGGAGCGTTCGTCGCACGGCGTTGCCATGGCGGCGCGGCGAATTACGATGCTTCGCCGTGAAACAGGAAGCTGCGTTAACTTGAGTTTACGTCGTCCGATCGGCACCGGATTTCACATGCTGGACCAGAGTCCAGGCCTGAGGACATCTACAGGCCGATTGGGAGTCATAGGCATTGCGCCACCTACTGGCGACCCCAAACAGGAAGTGGGTTGTAACGCGACTCTACGTGGTCAAATCTGGCCCAAACTTCACATGTCGGATGAGAGTCCCGGCCTGAACGCGTCTACGTGCCGATATTCGGTTATAGCCATAGCGCCGCCTACCGGCGACAGGAAGTTGTGTGAACTTGAGCGTACGTTGTCCGATCTGCACCGGATTTCACATGAGGGACGAGAGTCCAGGCCTGAGGACGTCTACATGTCCCGCGGCTGCAACACGCCCCGACTTGCACACGGAGGCGAGGGCCCGCTCATCACTGCTTGCAGTTTTAATTAGGGCCCGAGCACGACTTCGTGCGAAGCCCTATTGAAACTGAAGGAATTATTATTATTATTATTATTATTATTATTATCTTTATTCTGACTCTTAAATCGCATTTTTGAGGGGCTAAAAGTGCTCGAAAACGGACCAAACTTTGCACACCAGTCAGAAGTGGCGAAAAATTTGACATTTTATGGGTCTTGGACATGGGCGTGGCAAAATGGCTCGATAGCGCCCCCTACAAAATTTCAAAACAAAAGCCCCCACCTTTCTGTTTCACCTAGACGTACGAAACTTGGTATGCACATGTATCATGTCCAAACTTAAAAAAAAGCCTCTTGGTGCCCTGGCCTAAACCCGACAGGAAGTCCGCCATTTTGAATTGAGTGCCACATTTTGGGGCGTTTTTGGCCGTTTGCAGGGGTCGTACTTTAACGAACTCGTCCTAGGCGAATGATCGGATCCGCGTCAAACTCGGTCAGCGTGTATAAAAGAGTTGGACGATGAAAAGTTATCAAAAGCTTGAGTTTTCGTCACACGGCGTGGGCGTGGTGAGGCGGCGAATTTCCACGTTTCGCCACGAAACAGGAAGTGGCTTATAACTGGCCTGTACATGGTCATATCTGGACCAAACTTCACACGCTGCATGAGAGTCCCGGCCTGAACAAATCTACGTGCCGATATTCGGTCATAGTCATAGCGCCACCTACTGGCGACAGGAAATGACATGTTTTATACTGTGGTGTACTACTCCCAGCAGGTTGGCCAGATCCACCTCAAATGTGGTCAGAAAAGCCATAGGACCTTGATGACGCTTCGTGGTGAAGATCGGGAGCATTCGTCGAACGGCGTTGCCATGGCGGCGCGGCGAATTTCGATGTTTCGCCTAGAAACAGGAAGCTGCGTTAACTTGAGTTTACGTCGTCCGATCGGCACCGGATTTCACATGCTGGTCCAGAGTCCAGGCCTGAGGACATCTACAGGCCGATTGGGAGTCATAGGCATTGCGCCACCTACTGGCGACACCAAACAGGAAGTGGGTTGTAACGCGACTCTAAGTGGTCACATCTGGCCCAAACTTCACACGTTTGACTAGAGTCCAGGCCTGAGGACATCTACCTGCCGATATTCGGTTATAGTCATAGCGCCACCTACTGGCGACAGGAAGTTGTGTGATCTTGAGCGAACATTGTCCCATCTGCCCCAGATTTCACATGAGGGACAAGAGTCCAGGCCTGAGGACATCTACATGTCCCGCGGCTGCAACACACCCCGACTTGCACACAGAGGCGAGGGCCCGCTCATCACTGCTTGCAGTTTTAATTATTATTATTATTATTATCTTTATTCTGACTCTTAAATCGCATTTTTGAGGGGCTAAAAGTGCTCGAAAACGGACCAAACTTTGCACACCAGTCAGAAGTGGCGAAAAATTTGACATTTTATGGGTCTTGGACATGGGCGTGGCAAAATGGCTCGATAGCGCCCCCTACAAAATTTCAAAACAAAAGCCCCCACCTTTCTGTTTCACCTAGACGTACGAAACTTGGTATGCACATGTATCATGTCCAGACTTAAAAAAAAGCCTCTTGGTGCCCTGGCCTAAACCCGACAGGAAGTCCGCCATTTTGAATTGAGTGCCACATTTTGGGGCGTTTTTGGCCGTTTGCAGGGGTCGTACTTTAACGAACTCGTCCTAGGCGAATGATCGGATCCGCGTCAAACTCGGTCAGCGTGTATAAAAGAGTTGGACGATGAAAAGTTATCAAAAGCTTGAGTTTTCGTCACACGGCGTGGGCGTGGTGAGGCGGCGAATTTCCACGTTTCGCCACGAAACAGGAAGTGGCTTATAACTGGCCTGTACATGGTCATATCTGGACCAAACTTCACACGCTGCATGAGAGTCCCGGCCTGAACAAATCTACGTGCCGATATTCGGTCATAGTCATAGCGCCACCTACTGGCGACAGGAAATGACATGTTTTATACTGTGGTGTACTACTCCCAGCAGGTTGGCCAGATCCACCTCAAATGTGGTCAGAAAAGCCATAGGACCTTGATGACGCTTCGTGGTGAAGATCGGGAGCATTCGTCGAACGGCGTTGCCATGGCGGCGCGGCGAATTTCGATGTTTCGCCTAGAAACAGGAAGCTGCGTTAACTTGAGTTTACGTCGTCCGATCGGCACCGGATTTCACATGCTGGTCCAGAGTCCAGGCCTGAGGACATCTACAGGCCGATTGGGAGTCATAGGCATTGCGCCACCTACTGGCGACACCAAACAGGAAGTGGGTTGTAACGCGACTCTAAGTGGTCACATCTGGCCCAAACTTCACACGTTTGACTAGAGTCCAGGCCTGAGGACATCTACCTGCCGATATTCGGTTATAGTCATAGCGCCACCTACTGGCGACAGGAAGTTGTGTGATCTTGAGCGAACATTGTCCCATCTGCCCCAGATTTCACATGAGGGACAAGAGTCCAGGCCTGAGGACATCTACATGTCCCGCGGCTGCAACACACCCCGACTTGCACACAGAGGCGAGGGCCCGCTCATCACTGCTTGTTATTATTATTCTTTTTTTTAGTCGCTAATGAAAATCGGACTTTTGAGGGGCTAAACGTGCTCGGAAAGTTGCGAAACTTTGCACACGCGTCAGAAGTGGTGAAAAATTTGATATTTTATGGGTCTCGCGCATGGGTGTGGCAAAATGGCTCGATAGCGCCCCCTACAAATTTCAAAAAAATACTCACGGCCGTACGTTTGTCCTAGACCTACGAAACTTGGTAGGCACGTGTATCGTGTCCAGACTTAAAAAAAAGTCCGTAGGTACCATGCGCCTAAACCCGACAGGAAGTCCGCCATTTTGAATTGATTGCGACATTTTGGGGCATTTTTGCCCGTTTGCAGGGGTCGTACTTTAACGAACTCGTCCTAGGCGAATGATCGGATCCGCGTCAAACTCGGTCAGCGTGTATAAAAGACCTTGACGATGCAAAGTTGTGCGAACTGTGAGTTTTCGTCACACGGCGTGGGCGTGGCGTGGCGCCGAATTTCCGTGTTTCGCCACGAAACAGGAAGTGGCTTGTAACTGGCCAGTACATGGTCACATCTGGACCAAACTTCACACGTTTGATGAGAGTCCCGGCCTGAACGCATCTACGTGCCGATATTCGGTTATAGTCATAGCGCCACCTACTGGCGACAGGAAATGACATGTTTTATACTGGGGTGTGCTACTACTAGCAGGTTGACCAGATCCACCTCAAATGTGGTCAGAAAAGCCGTAGGACCTTGATGACGCTTCGTGATGAAGATCGGGAGCTTTCGTCGCACGGCGTTGCCATGGCGGCGCGGCGAATTTCGATGCTTCGCCGTGAAACAGAGAGCTGCGTTAACTTGAGTTTACGTCGTCCGATCGGCACCGGATTTCACATGCTGGTCCAGAGTCCAGGCCTGAGGACATCTACAGGCCGATTGGGAGTCATAGGCATTGCGCCACCTACTGGCGACACCAAACAGGAAGTGGGTTGTAACTGGCCAGTACATGGTCACATCTGGACCAAACTTCACACGCTGCATGAGAGTCCCGGCCTGAACGCGTCTACGTGCCGATATTCGGTTATAGCCATAGCGCCGCCTACTGGCGACAGGAAGTTGTGTGAACTTGAGCGTACGTTGTCCGATCTGCACCGGATTTCACATGAGGGACGAGAGTCCAGGCCTGAGGACATCTACATGTCCCGCGGCTGCAACACGCCCCGACTTGCACACGGAGGCGAGGGCCCGCTCATCACTGCTTGCAGTTTTAATTATTATTACGATTTTTATTCCGCGTGTTTGATTGCATTTTTGAGGGGCTAAAGGTGCTCGAAAACTCACCAAACTGTGCACACACGTCAGAAGTGGTGAAAAATTAGATATTTTATGGGTCTTGGACATGGGCGTGGCAAAATGGCTCGATAGCGCCCCCTACAATATTTCAAAACCAAAGCCCCCGCCTTTCTATTTCAGCTAGACGGACGAAACTTGGTAGGCACGTGTATAATGTCCAGACTTAAAAAAAAGCCTCTTGGAGCCCTGGCCTAAATCCGACAGGAAGTCGGCCATTTTGAATTGATTGCGACATTTTTGGGCGTTTTAGGCCGTTTGCAGGGGTCGTACTTTAACGAACTCGTCCTAGGCAAATGATCGGATCCGCGTCAAACTTGGTCAGCGTGTATAAAAGACCTGGCCGATGAAAAGTTATCAAAAGCTTGAGTTTTCGTCACACGGCGTGGGCGTGGTGAGGCGGCGAATTTCCACGTTTCGCCACGAAACAGGAAGTGGCTTGTAACTGGCCTGTACATGGTCACATCTGGACCAAACTTCACACGCTGCATGAGAGTCCCGCCCTGAACACGTCTACGTGCCGATATTCAGTTATAGTCATAGCGCCACCTACTGGCGAGAGGAAATGACATGTTTTATACTGGGGTGTGCTACTACTACCGGGTTGACCAGATCCACCTCAAATGTGGTCAGAAAAGCCGTAGGACCTTGATGACGCTTCGTGGTGAAGATCGGGAGCGTTCGTCGAACGGCGTTGCCATGGCGGCGCGGCGAATTTCGATGCTTCGCCGTGAAACAGGAAGCTGCGTTAACTTGAGTTTACGTCGTCCGATCGGCACCAAATTTCACATGCTGGTCCAGAGTCCAGGCCTGAGGACATCTACAGGCCGATTGGGAGTCATAGGCATTGCGCCACCTACTGGCGACACCAAACAGGAAGTGGGTTGCAACGCCACTCTACGTGGTCAAATCTGGCCCAAACTTCACATGTCGGATGAGAGTCCCGGCCTGAACGCGTCTACGTGCCGATATTCGGTTATAGCCATAGCGCCGCCTACTGGCGACAAGAAGTTGTGTGAACTTGAGCGTACGTTGTCCGATCTGCACCGGATTTCACATGAGGGACGAGAGTCCAGGCCTGAGGACGTCTACATGTCCCGCGGCTGCAGCACGCCCCGACTTGCACACGGAGGCGAGGGCCCGCTCATCACTGCTTGCAGTTTTAATTATTTTTGTTTTTCTTCTTCGCTCAAATAAATCGGACTTTTGAGGGCCTGAACGTGCTCGAAAACTCACCGAACTTCGCACACGCGTCAGAAGTGGCGAAAAATTATATATTTTATGGGTCTCGCGCATGGGTGTGGCAAAATGGCTCGATAGCGCCCCCTACAGACGATCCCTCGCCGTACGTTTCCCCTAGACGTACGAAACTTGGTAGGCACGTGTATCATGTCCAGACCTAAAAAAAAGTCTGTAGGTACCATGTGCCTAAACCCGACAGGAAGTCGGCCATTTTGACATTTTTGGACGTTTTTGGCCATTTGCAGGGGTCGTACTTTAACGAACTCGTCCTAGGCGAATGATCGGATCCACGTCAAACTTGGTCAGCGTGTATAAAAGACCTCAGCGATGAAAAGTTATCAAAAGCTTGAGTTTTCGTCACACGGCGTGGGCGTGGGGAGGCGGCGAATTTCCACGTTTCGCCACGAAACAGGAAGTGGCTTGTAACTGGCCTGTACATGGTCAAATCTGGACCAAACTTCACACGTTGCATGAGAGTCCCGGCCTGAACACGTCTACGTGTCGATATTCTGTCATAGTCATAGCGCCACCTACTGGCCACAGGAAATGACATGTTTTATACTGGGGTGTGCTACTACTAGCAAGTTGACCAGATCCACCTCAAATGTGGTCAGAAAAGCCGTAGGACCTTGATGATGCTTCGTGGTGAAGATCGGGAGCGTTCGTCGAACGGCGTTGCCATGGCGGCGCGGCAAATTTCAATGTTTCGCCTAGAAACAAGAAGCTGCGTTAACTTGAGTTTACGTCGTCCGATCGGCACCGGACTTCACATGCTGGTCCAGAGTCCAGGCCTGAGGACATCTACAGGCCGATTGGGAGTCATAGGCATTGCGCCACCTACTGGCGACACCAAACAGGAAGTGGGTTGTAACGCGACTCTACGTGGTCAAATCTGGCCCAAACTTCACATGTCGGATGACAGTCCCGGCCTGAACGCGTCTACGTGCCGATATTCGGTTATAGCCATAGCGCCGCCTACTGGCGACAGGAAGTTGTGTGAACTTGAGCGTACGTTGTCCGATATGCACCGGATTTCACATGAGGGACGAGAGTCCAGGCCTGAGGATGTCTACATGTCCCGCGGCTGCGACACGCCCCGACTTGCACACGGAGGCGAGGGCCCGCTCATCACTGCTTGCAGTTTTAATTATTATTATTATTATTATTCTTTTTCTTAGTCGCTAATGAAAATCGGACTTTTGAGGGCCTAAACGTACTCAAAAAGTTGCGCAACTTTGCACACGCACCAGAAGTGGCGAAAAATTTGATATTTTATGGGTCTCGCGCATGGGTGTGGCAAAATGGCTCGATAGCGCCCCCTACAAAATTTCAAAAAAATACTCACGGCCGTACGTTTCCCCTAGACGTACAAAACTTGGTAGGCACGTGTATCGTGTCCAGACTTAAAAAAAAGTCCATAGGTACCATGCGCCTAAACCCGACAGGAAGTCCGCCATTTTGAATTGAGTGCGACATTTTGGGGCGTTTTTGGCCGTTTGCAGGGGTCGTACTTTAACGAACTCGTCCTAGGCGAATGATCGGATCCGCGTCAAACTCGGTCAGCGTGTTTAAAAGACCTGGACGATGAAAAGTTATCAAAAGCTTGAGTTTTCGTCACACGGCGTGGCCATGGCGGCGCGGCGAATTTCGCTGCTTCGCCATGAAACAGGAAGCTGCGTTAACTTGAGTTTACGTCGTCCGATCAGCACCGGATTTCACATGAGGGACGAGAGTCCAGGCCTGAGGACATCTACAGGCCTATTGGGAGTCATAGGCATTGCGCCACCTACTGGCGACACCAAACAGGAAGTGGGTTGTAACGCGACTCTACGTGGTCAAATCTGGCCCAAACTTCACATGTCGGATGAGAGTCCCGGCCTCAACGCGTCTACGTGCCGATACTCGGTTATAGCCATAGCGCCGCCTACTGGCGACAGGAAGTTGTAAGAACTTGAGCGTACCTTGTCCGATCTGCACCGGATTTCACATGAGGGACGAGAGTCCAGGCCTGAGGACATCTACATGCCCCACGGCTGCAGCACGCCCCGACTTGCACACGGAGGCGAGGGCCCGCTCATCACTGCTTGCAGTTTTAATTAGGGGTCCAAGCACATAAGTGCGAGGAACCCTATTGTAATTGTTCCGATTATTATTATTATTATTATTATTATTATTTTTCTTCTCGTGCCCTAAAAGTATCTGCACCTCAGAAACCATAAGCCCCACAGCACCCAAACTTTCCACATAGGTTGGAAATGTCACCCACTACTCAGGCAACAAAAATGACACCAATCCACCTGATGGTGGCGCTATAACAGCCCCCTGCACGTTTTGGTCCATAACTCCTGAACCGTGAGTCACAGAATCAAAATTCCACTTCTCCTGGATTCCCTGGATCCCCATGCATCTATCCAGATAGGCCACGCTCATTTCCGTCTGACTAGATTTTCCGCCATTTTGAATTTTATCAAAAACCTACTTTTGCGAACTCCTCCTAGACCGTTGAGGCAATCATCTCCAAATTTGGTGTGCATCACCTCTGGATCCCCATGATCAAAAGTTATGGAAATCGTTTTGATATACCTTACCGTTCTGATTTAATTAGCTTCCAAAGTTTAATCAAACGTTGTGGGCGGGGTCTATTTCACAGAAACTGCCGTAACTCATGAGTGCATTATGCTACCTGCACCAAATTTGGTACACATGTTCACATGTCTACTCTGACATACCAGCCCGAATGTCCTGTCATGTCACCCATAGGGGGCGCTACAGCAACGTTTCAGATTTTAAATGCCCATAACTCAGTAACTATACATCATAGAAACAAAATTCTTTTGTTCCTGTATTCCTTGGGTAAAGCCGCATCATTGTGATAGCTCCGCCCATTCCCGCCATATTTGATTTTCCGCCATTTTGAATTTTCTCAAAAACCTATTTTTGCAAACTCCTCCTAGACCGTTGAGGCAATCATCTCCAGATTTGGTGTGCATGATCTCTGGCCTCCCCTGATTAAAAGTCATGAAAAGATTTCCTGTACTCCATATCGTTTGGCCGCTATAGGCCAGTCAATTGTAGGGCGTGGCACATATGTGACAAAATGAGCCATAACTCATGAACGCCTTGTGCTATCTCAACCAAAGTTGGTGCACTTGTGCAGGTATCAACTCTGAGGCCATGTGCAAAATTTGGTGTCTATAACACGCATGTACCCTAGAGGTCACCAGATTCTTGGACCCCGTCATTGCCGCATGCGGCTATATTTATTATTATTATTATTCGCCGGACAAAAAAATCGGACTTTTGAGGGCCTAAACGTGCTCGGAAAGTTGCGAAACTTTGCACACGCGTCAGAAGTGGCGAAAAATTATATATTTTATGGGTCTCGCGCATGGGTGTGGCAAAATGGCTCGATAGCGCCCCCTACAAACAATACCTCGCCGTACGTTTCCCCTAGACGTACGAAATTTGGTAGGCACGTGTATCATGTCCAGACTTAAAAAAAAGTCTATTGGTACCATGCGCCTAAACCCAACAGGAAGTCGGCCATTTTGACATTTTTGGACGTTTTTTGCCGTTTGCAGGGGTCGTACTTTAACGAACTCGTCCTAGGCGAATGATCGGATCCGCGTCAAACTCGGTCAGCGTGTATAAAAGAGCTGGACGATGAAAAGTTATCAAAAGCTTGAGTTTTCGTCACAGGGCGTGGGCGTGGTGAGGCGTCGAATTTCCGTGTTTCGCCACGAAACAGGAAGTGGGTTGTAACGCCACTGTACATGGTCACATCTGGACCAAACTTCACACGTTGGATGAGAGTCCCGGCCTGAACACGTCTACGTGCCGATATTCGGTTATAGTCATAGCGCCACCTACTGGCGAGAGGAAATGACATGTTTTATACTGGGGTGTGCTACTACTAGCGGGTTGACCAGATCCACCTCAAATGTGTTCAGAAAAGCCGTAGGACCTTGATGACGCTTCGTGATGAAGATCGGGAGCGTTCGTCGCACGGCGTTGCCATGGCGGCGCGGCGAATTACGATGCTTCGCCGTGAAACAGGAAGCTGCGTTAACTTGAGTTTACGTCGTCCGATCTGCACCAGATTTCACATGCTGGACCACAGTCCAGGCCTGAGGACATCTACAGGCCGATTAGGAGTCATAGGCATTGCGCCACCTACTGGTGACATGAAACAGGAAGTGGGTTGTAACGTGGCTGTACATGGTCAAATCTGGCCCAAACTTCACACGTTTGACTAGTGTCCAGGCCTGACGACATCTACATGCCGATATTCCGTTATAGTCGTTGCGCCACCTACTGGCGAGAGGAAACAGGAAGTGGGTTGTAACGCCACTGTACGTGGTCAAATCTGGCCCAAACTTCACAGGTTTGATAACGGTGCAGGCCTGAACACATCTACAGGCCGATATTCGGTTATAGCCATAGCGCCGCCTACTGGCGACAGGAAGTTGTGTGAACTTGAGCGTACGTTGTCCGATCTGCACCGGATTTCACATGAGGGACAAGAGTCCAGGCCTGAGGACATCTACATGTCCCGCGGCTGCAACACGCCCCGACTTGCACACGGAGGCGAGGGCCCGCTCATCACTGCTTGCAGTTTTAATTATTATTAGGGCCCGAGCACGACTTCGTGCGAAGCCCTATTGAAATTGAAGGAATTATTATTATTATTATTATTATTATTATTATTATTCTTTTTCTTAGTCGCTAATGAAAATCGGACTTTTGAGGGCCTAAACGTACTCAAAAAGTTGCGCAACTTTGCACACGCACCAGAAGTGGCGAAAAATTTGATATTTTATGGGTCTCGCGCATGGGTGTGGCAAAATGGCTCGATAGCGCCCCCTACAAAATTTCAAAAAAATACTCACGGCCGTACGTTTCCCCTAGACGTACAAAACTTGGTAGGCACGTGTATCGTGTCCAGACTTAAAAAAAAGTCCATAGGTACCATGCGCCTAAACCCGACAGGAAGTCCGCCATTTTGAATTGAGTGCGACATTTTGGGGCGTTTTTGGCCGTTTGCAGGGGTCGTACTTTAACGAACTCGTCCTAGGCGAATGATCGGATCCGCGTCAAACTCGGTCAGCGTGTTTAAAAGACCTGGACGATGAAAAGTTATCAAAAGCTTGAGTTTTCGTCACACGGCGTGGCCATGGCGGCGCGGCGAATTTCGCTGCTTCGCCATGAAACAGGAAGCTGCGTTAACTTGAGTTTACGTCGTCCGATCAGCACCGGATTTCACATGAGGGACGAGAGTCCAGGCCTGAGGACATCTACAGGCCTATTGGGAGTCATAGGCATTGCGCCACCTACTGGCGACACCAAACAGGAAGTGGGTTGTAACGCGACTCTACGTGGTCAAATCTGGCCCAAACTTCACATGTCGGATGAGAGTCCCGGCCTCAACGCGTCTACGTGCCGATACTCGGTTATAGCCATAGCGCCGCCTACTGGCGACAGGAAGTTGTAAGAACTTGAGCGTACCTTGTCCGATCTGCACCGGATTTCACATGAGGGACGAGAGTCCAGGCCTGAGGACATCTACATGCCCCACGGCTGCAGCACGCCCCGACTTGCACACGGAGGCGAGGGCCCGCTCATCACTGCTTGCAGTTTTAATTAGGGCCCGAGCACGACTTCGTGCGAAGCCCTATTGAAACTGAAGGAATTATTATTAGGGCCCGAGCACGACATCGTGCGAAGCCCTATTGAAACTGAAGGAATTATTATTATTATTATTATTATTATTATTATCTTTATTCTGACTCTTAAATCGCATTTTTGAGGGGCTAAAAGTGCTCGAAAACGGACCAAACTTTGCACACCAGTCAGAAGTGGCGAAAAATTTGATATTTTATGGGTCTTGGACATGGGCGTGGCAAAATGGCTCGATAGCGCCCCCTACAAAATTTCAAAACAAAAGCCCCCACCTTTCTGTTTCACCTAGACGTACGAAACTTGCTATGCACATGTATCATGTCCAGACTTAAAAAAAAGCCTCTTGGTGCCCTGGCCTAAACCCGACAGGAAGTCGGCCATTTTGAATTGATTGAGACATTTTGGGGCGTTTTTGGGCGTTTGCACGGGTCGTATTTTAACGAACTCCTCCTAGGCGGTTGATTGGATCCGCGTCAAACTCGGTCAGCGTGTATAAAAGACCTCGACGATGAAAAGTTATCAAAAGCTTGAGTTTTCGTCACACGGCGTGGGCGTGGCATGGCGGCGAATTTCCCCGTTTCGCCACGAAACAGGTAGTGGCTTGTAACTGGCCTGTACATGGTCAAATCTGGACCAAACTTCACACGTTGCATGAGAGTCCCGGCCTGAACGCGTCTACGTGCCGATATTCGGTTATAGTCATAGCGCCACCTACTGGCGACAGGAAATGACATGTTTTATACTGGGGTGTGCTACTCCTAGCGGGTTGACCAGAGCCACCTCAAATGTGGTCAGAAAAGCCGTAGGACCTTGATGACGCTTCGTGATGAAGATCGGGAGCGTTCGTCGCACGGCGTTGCCATGGCGGCGCGGCGAATTTCAATGCTTCGCCGTGACACAGGAAGCTGCGTTAACTTGAGTTTACGTCGTCCGATCGGCACCGGATTTCACATGCTGGTCCAGAGTCCAGGCCTGAGGACATCTACAGGCCGATTGGGAGTCATAGGCATTGCGCCACCTACTGGCGACACGAAACAGGAAGTGGGTTGTATCGCGACTCTACGTGGTCAAATCTGGCCCAAATTTGACACGTTTGACTAGAGTCCAGGCCTGAATACATCTACAGGCCGATATTCAGTTATAGTCATAGCGCCACCTACTGGCGACAGGAAGTTGTGAGAACTTGAGCGTACATTGTCCGATCTGCACCGGATTCCACGTGCTGGACCAGAGTCCAGGTCTGAGGACATCTACAGGCCGATTAGGAGTCATAGTCATAGCGCCACCTACTGGCGACAGGAAGTTGTGTGAACTTGAGCGTACGTTGTCCGATCTGCACCGGATTTCACATGCTGGACGAGAGTCCAGGCCTGACGACGTCTACATGTCCCGCGGCTGCAACACACCCCGACTTGCACACGGAGGCGAGGGCCCGCTCATCACTGCTTGCAGTTTTAATTCTTTTTTTTATTTTTCGCCGTCCAAATAAATCGGACTTTTGAGGGCCTAAACGTGCTCGAAAAGTTGCGAAACTTTGCACACGCGTCAGAAGTGGCGAAAAATTATATATTTTATGGGTCTCGCGCATGGGTGTGGCAAAATGGCTCGATAGCGCCCCCTACAAAATTTCAAAAAAATACTCCTCGCCGTACGTTTCCCCTAGACGTACAAAACTTGGTAGGCACGTGTATCGTGTCCAGACTTAAAAAAAAGTCCGTAGGTACCATGCGCCTAAACCCGACAGGAAGTCGGCCATTTTGAATTGATTGCGACATTTTGGGGCGTTTTTGGGCGTTTGCAGGGGTCGTACTTTCACGAACTCCTCCTAGGCGAATGATCGGATCCGCGTCAAACTCGGTCAGCGTGTATAAAAGACCTGGACGATGAAAAGTTATCAAAAGCTTGAGTTTTCGTCACAGGGCGTGGGCGTGGTGAGGCGCCGAATTTCCGTGTTTCGCCACGAAACAGGAAGTGGGTTGTAACACCACTGTACATGGTCACATCTGGCCGAAACTTCACACGTTTGATGAGAGTCCCGGCCTGAACACGTCTATGTGCTGATATTCGGTTATAGTCATAGCGCCACCTACTGGCGACAGGAAGCTGTGTGAATTTGCAGGGGTCGTACTTTAACGAACTCCTCCTAGGCGGTTGATCGGATCCACGTCAAACTTGGTCAGCGTGTATAAAAGCCCTCGACGATGAAAAGTTATCAAAAGCTTGAGTTTTCGTCACACGGCGTTGCCCTGGCGGCGCGGCGAATTTCGATGTTTCGCCGTGAAACAGGAAGCTGCGTTAACTTGAGTTTACGTCGTCCGATCTGCACCAGACTTCACATGCTGGACAAGAGTCCAGGCCTGAGGACATCTACAGGCCCATTAGGAGTCATAGGCATTGCGCCACCTACTGGTGACATGAAACAGGAAGTGGGTTGTAACGTGGCTGTACGTGGTCAAATCTGGCCCAAACTTCACACGTTTGACAAGTGTCCAGGCCTGACGACATCTACGTGCCGATATTCCGTTATAGTCATTGCGCCACCTACTGGCGAGAGGAAATAGGAAGTGGGTTGTAACGCCACTGTACATGGTCATATCTGCCCCAAACTTCACAGGTGTGATAACGGTCCCGGCCTGAACGCGTCTACGTGCCGATATTCGGTTACAGTCATAGCGCCACCTACCGGAGACAGGAAGTTGTGTGAACTTGAGCGTACATTGTCCGATCTGCACCGGATTTCACATGCTGGACAAGACTCCATGCCTGAGGACGTCTACATGCCCCGCGGCTGCAGCACACCCCGACTTGCACACGGAGGCGAGGGCCCGCTCATCACTGCTTGCAGTTTTAATTAGGGCCCGAGCACGACTTCGTGCGAAGCCCTATTGAAACTGAAGGAATTATTATTATTATTATTATTATTATTATTATTATCTTTATTCTGACTCTTAAATCGCATTTTTGAGGGGCTAAAAGTGCTCGAAAGCTCACCAAACTTTGCACACCCGTCAGAAGTGGCGAAAAATTTGATATTTTATGGGTCTTGGACATGGGCGTGCCAAAATGGCTCGATAGCGCCCCCTACAAAATTTCAAAACAAAAGCCCCCACCTTTCTGTTTCACCTAGACGTACGAAACTTGGTATGCACATGTATCATGTCCAGACTTAAAAAAAAGCCTCTTGGTGCCCTGGCCTAAACCCGACAGGAAGTCGGCCATTTTGAATTGATTGCGACATTTTGGGGCATTTTTGGGCGTTTGTACGGGTCGTACTTTAACGAACTCCTCCTAGGCGGTTCATCGGATCCACGTCAAACTTGGTCAGCGTGTATAAAAGACCTGGACGATGAAAAGTTATCAAAAGCTTGAGTTTTCGTCACACGGCGTGGGCGTGGCGTGGCGTCGAATTTCCCCGTTTCGCCACGAAACAGGAAGTGGCTTGTAACTGGCCTGTACATGGTCAAATCTGGCCCAAACTTCACATGTTGGATGAGAGTCCCGGCCTGAACACATCTACGTGCCGATATTCGGTTATAGTCATAGCGCCACCTACTGGCGACAGGAAATGACATGTTTTATACTGGGGTGTGCTACTACTAGCGGGTTGACCAGATCCACCTCAAATGTGGTCAGAAAAGCCGTAGGACCTTGATGACGCTTCGTGGTGAAGATCGGGAGCGTTCGTCGAACGGCGTTGCCATGGCGGCGCGGCGAATTTCGATGTTCCGCCTAGAAACAGGAAGCTGCGTTAACTTGAGTTTACGTCGTCCGATCTGCACCGGATTTCACATGCTGGTCCAGAGTCCAGGCCTGAGGACATCTACAGGCCGATTGGGAGTCATAGGCATTGCGCCACCTACTGGCGACACCAAACAGGAAGTGGGTTGTAACGCGACTCTACGTGGTCAAATCTGGCCCAAACTTCACATGTCTGATGAAAGTCCCGGCCTGAACGCTTCTACGTGCCGATATTCAATTATAGCCATAGCGCCGCCTACTGGCGACAGGAAGTTGTGTGAACTTGAGCGTACGTTGTCCGATCTGCACCGGATTTCACATGAGGGACGAGAGTCCAGGCCTGAGGACGTCTACATGTCCCGCGGCTGCAACACGCCCCGACTTGCACACGGAGGCGAGGGCCCGCTCATCACTGCTTGCAGTTTTAATTATTATTATTTTTCCTCCGAAAGAATTCCATTTTTGAGGGCCTAAACGTGCTCGAAAACTCACCAAACTTGGCACACGCGTCAGAAGTGGCGAAAAATTACATATTTTATGGGTCTCGTGCATGGGTGTGGCAAAATGGCTCGATAGCGCCCCCTACAAAATTTCAAAAAAATACTCACGGCCGTACGTTTCCCCTAGACGTACGAAACTTGGTAGGCACGTGTATCATGTCCAGACTTAAAAAAAAGTCCATAGGTACCATGCGCCTAAACCCGACAGGAAGTCAGCCATTTTGAATTGATTGCGACATTTGCAGGGGTCGTATTTTAACGAACTCGTCCTAGGCGGTTGATCGGATCCACGTCAAACTTGGTCAGCGTGTAGAAAAGACCTTGACGATGAAAAGTTATCAAAAGCTTGAGTGTTCGTCACACGGCGTGGGCGTGGTGAGGCGGCGATTTTCCACGTTTCGCCACGAAACAGGAAGTGGCTTGTAATTGGACTGTACATGGTCAAATCTGCCCCAAACTTCACACGCTGGATGAGAGTCCCGGCCTGAACACGTCTACGTGCCGATATTCGGTTATAGTCATAGCGCCACCTACTGGCAACAGGAAGTTGTGTGAACTTGAGCGTACGTTGTCCGATCTGCACCGGATTTCACATGCTGGTCCAGAGTCCAGGCCTGAGGACATCTACAGGCCGATTGGGAGTCATAGGCATTGCGCCACCTACTGGCGACACCAAACAGGAAGTGGGTTGTAACGCGACTCTACGTGGTCAAATCTGGCCCAAACTTCACATGTCGGATGAGAGTCCCGGCCTGAACGCGTCTACGTGCCGATATTCGGTTATAGCCATAGCGCCGCCTACTGGCTGCAGGAAGTTGTGTGAACTTGAGCGTACTTTGTCCGATCTGCACCGGATTTCACATGAGGGACGAGAGTCCAGGCCTGAGGACATCTACATGTCCCGCGGCTGCAACACACCCCGACTTGCACACGGAGGCGAGGGCCCGCTCATCACTGCTTGTTGAAGTTGAAACTGATTCTAGAAATCAAACTCATGATGCTCTTACCAACTTTTTATCCTATTAAAACCATATTGCATTGAAAAGTCCTAGATATTTAGTTTTCTTTAAAATATTAAATTGATACTGGACTCTTGATTTGTTCTGACTTGACTTGCTGTTTAGACTTGAGACTTGACATTAATGACTTGGACTTGACTTGGTAATCTACATTTAGACTTGGGACTTGACTTGGGACTTGACTTGGGACTTGTGCCTCAAGACTTGAGACTGACTTGGGACTCAAGCAAAGTTGACTTGATCACACCTCTGCCCAAGAGTGAATAAAATGGGAGTTATAACTCAATCACTCTGTCGCTGCCCAGGTGTGGAGGACTCCGGGAGCCTCGGCCTCTTCTGCCCCATTAAGGAAGAGGAGGGTGAGGATGAAGAGTGCGAGTCCGCTGAGCGACCGGCGCCGAGCCCCAGGCGGCATCAGGAGGATCTGGACAATCAAACACCATCAAGGTTCAAACGCAAGCTCTTAGTATTATCACTTACATGAGACGGTTCACATGGGAATGAGACTGGAAAGATGTGGGAATGTTGTGTAAACTGCAGAAAAGAGGGACATTTATTCAAGCTTAAAGGAACAGTTCACCCAAAAATGAAATTCAGTCATTATCTAGTCTGTTAGTCCATACAACACACCCCGAGCTTTCCAGCACGACTTTTTGCATCTTCATAAGGTAACCACATTAATTTCCATTTCCCACCCAGCTGCCAGGCTTCATCTCCCAGATCTTCGTCTTCCAGTGGTCAGACTGACGGGACAAAACCAAAGAAACCTCAAACAGGAGAAGCGCAGCCCCACCTGGCTGTCAGGGTCTGCATACTGGCGAACTCACAGACCAGCGTTCTCTCAAGACAAGGTAAATGTTGAGGCTTTTTCCAAAATGAGATTTCCAATAGGGATGCATGATTATGGCGAAAATGATGCTCTCAATTACTGTACTTGATATTGTGATTACAATTATTAATCATCACAAGCATTAGTCTTCATTCAGTCTTCTTTAAGGAACAGAATTATTTTCCTAGACTTTTTTCATTTTGTTTCAACATCCAGAATTTTAGCATCATTAATTATGGAAACTGAAAAAATGGCATGAAAATAAAGTCATAACATTTCACTGCCATTTCGTGGACAACTTTTTCCAAAACACCTTGCAGATCCACGAGTGCATACATTTTTAGTGAGGAATTAAGTAGAATAAAGTCAGAATTCTGAAACTATGAAATCAATCAATGAAATGGCCATTTCCAAGGCTTGGCCCACCACCTATCTTGCTTGGATTGTGCTGTGAGAAGAACTCCAGGAAAAGTCTTACGTTTCTCTGTACTCTTTTGTAAAATGGAATGACAAGAAAAGCAAATCGAATTGAATAAACCCTCTGGTGAATTTGTTTCTGTGCCAGTGTTTAAGAAATGCCCGGTGCGGGAGGTGAAGTGTCCCTGTGGCCTACAGGAGGCGGACTTCCTGGACCTGCTGAGGTCCAAATTCCCTTGGCTGGCTGCATTAAACAAACCTTTTGACCTCTTCACAACTGACAAGACGAGGAAACTACAGCCGCTGAAACTAAACACTCTGACACCAGAGGAGATCCACAGGTCCATCAAGTCCACTGGGAAAGGGAATTCGGCCCTCTACATCCGACTGAAGGTAGTTTGTCAGATTTTGTAGTAGTTTGCGAGTTGGGTAGATTTTGTTTGCGTTATTTTGCGCCACTCGTAATGTCTGTACAAGTCGCTATACACTACTACTACTACTACTCTATATACAACACCACTTGAGCCTCAAGAACTGTCCATTCTCCACAAGGCTTAGAACGTATTCAATTTGCATTCCATTTTAGCATTTCCTTCCATCTTACATGGTTTTTCCAGTGTTGTTAAGGCCTGTTGTCTTTGTACCATGTGTGAGTATGTATTGCATTACAGTGTTTGTAGTCAATGTATCTCTGCATCAATGCCACCAAGACAATTTCCTGGACATTTGCTGTTTTAGCAAATACATCCATAAAAAAAATCTTCAATCATCATTCAATATCTAAAATCTAGAGTTATTTTGTTACCCAAGGATGCTCATACTATCATTTGGGGGGGCATTAAGTAATCTATGACTTCTATCGACCAGTAGGAATTGCAGTAATGTCGATAGAATTTATCTCCTCATGCACAAGTCTCTGGCACGGCCCTTACACAGCGGTAGTGGCTTGTGATTGACAAAAATGCTAAAGTCACAGTACACAATAGATCAGTGATTCTCAACCTTTTTAATATCAAGAACCCTAATCCACATTAGGGCCACGGACCCACATTTGATGAGATTTTATCTCTCGGACCCAAATCTGAGAATATTTTTATTGTTTGATTTGATTTGTCCATAACAGTGAAACAAATTAAAGATAACAGTGAAACTATGATCAAAATAGTCAGTCTTCTTACATTCTCGAATTGTTTTAGCTTATTGTAAATGAAATAATGGTGATGTTTAACAATTCATCAATTTGCTGGGGACCCCCTGGAACCCCCTCAAGGACCCCTGGTGGTCCCCGGACCCCACGTTAAGAACCACTGCAATAGATGATGGACGACCAATCAGAATTGTCCTGTCAGGCCAAGCTTCTGAACCATGCTCAATGCCAATGTCAATGCCTCAGTACCACTCAGTCCTTGACCCACTTCTGTTTTCCATCTTTGATGATAACCTGGTTGCTCTGGTAGAAAGTTGTCCTTCTATGCTGATGAATTGAGTCTATTTGTTGACTAGTTTTTCAGGGCAGGAATTATACCATGGCCAAACGGCCAGTGCCGTGGATGCCCCGAAGTGTGGCCGCAATGCCCCTTCTAAAATTAACTATCCACACGGCCATTTTGGCATGCCCTGTTTGAACTGGCCGTTGTGCCCTTAAAAGAAAGTTGTGGATTTCCTCATTTAATTTCATGCGACGCAGCAAATAAACAAACTCACGTTTCCCAGTGTCTCCGTCATCATGCTGGACATCAACAGTAGCGCAAGATTTCTCCCACTCCCGCAAATATATGTGTAACGTTAATGTAAACATTAACAGCTAATAATTAATTAAACTGAGAGGGAGAGAGAGAAGCCATCGCTAACTGCTAAGCTATCGCTAACTGCTAAGCTAAGTAACTAGCAGATCTGAAAAGTGTGTACAACAACTGTGGGATTAGCGAGAAAGTCGCTAAAAGAAGGAGAGAGCTATGAGTGCTTGAGCAGAACTAGTGTAAGTTTAAATGTACAGCGGGTAATTCGCCACTGTAATGAAGAATATAGCAAAATTAACCGGGTTGAGAGCAGCAAAAACGCTATCAGTAGCAGTAGCCTGCATATGGGGCGTTTAGGGAACATCAGTAAATTGTAGCATCTACCGATAGTCTGCATGTGAGGTGTTTAGGGGACATCTGTAATTTGTAGCTACAGAAAATAACCTGGGTTACACTTACGTTATCTTGTGTTACTGGACATGTAACTAACTTTGCAGTCTGAGCCATCTTACATGATCTGTATCACACTGCAGCACTTAAATTTTCTATTAGGATATTTATTTTGTTGAGGAAAAAGGACTGAAAAAAAGGATTTTAATAACCATTGGTTTTGGCCTTGGTGCCCTACATTTTGGCCACAATGCCCCAATAAATTTGTATTTATCAAAGGCCAAAGTGGCCTTGCCCTAAAAATGACTTAATTCCAGGCCTGGTTTTTGATTGAGGATTGAGTTCTGAAAACCAGAAATCTCAGTTGTCGTTGAGTCATTGGTATTGATCAACAAACTTTTCAACCGCCTACAAAAAATATTATGGTCATTTTGGGCTACTGGCCAGAGCAAATTTTACTTATTGCCCCTTCTAAAAAAATAATTTTGTGCTGTAAACCACTTGAGAGCATTAGGTGTCTTTTTTTCATCTGGGCTCAAAGCTCTTAATTTCTTCTAGACAGGAGAGGAACCCCAGGTCAGCAAGGAAAAGCGTCATCCTCTACAGAGAAAAGACAAAGCCACCAAAGATTCTCCATCCACCTCAACCAAGGCACATGCAAGGTAATTCAAAAAGAAAGAAACTGCTTCTGTAAGGACTGGGAACAACATTACTTAACATGTCATTTGTGGATACTTTTATCCAAAGTGATTGGATTAGCATAAGGTACTATGAGAGGCCCCCGAGGGGAATTAAACCCTGACTGTGGTACTGTTGGTGCCTTGTATACAGTGTTGAAATTCCTGGCAAGATAGCTGACTCTTATGGATTTCACACGCATCACACGTACGCACGAAACCTTTAGAGTTCATGTACATATTTGAAATGTAGATGGACTTGTGATGAGCTGGGAAGTGTGCTTTATAATAAAATTACTTCTACCTTTGCTAAATTTCTTTTGTTAGATGATTGTGAATGACTGGGTTCATGTTTTAGGAAACATAGATTATAATTGGAAAACTTCATCTATAAAGCCTGGGAACAGCAGCGTACTCTGATGCTTTAGTTTGTTTCAAAACATGTTTGTTATACACATACTGCAACATGATTAATGGTGGTTTCCAATCACTGTGTAGATTTATTTAATGCAACTCCTTGATTTCTGCTCCTAGTTCCCAGACCAAGACCTCTCAGAGAGTAGAAAGCAACGGAGCAGACGTTCTGCCCAGCAACTTGACAACCCAACAACAGATGAAAATGGAGGAAGCCGATGACGGAGAAGAACACAGAGTATCAGAACCAGTCAGTGACTTTCAGGCGCTCTCTTCTGTCCGCTCTGCAGCTGAGAGTGAAGGTGACGCCACCGACAAAGATGAGAAGCAAGATGACAGAGACGAGGCAAGTCGCTCAGATGACATTCGAAGACCGAATGACAGCGTTGAGGACCTGAAGGAGAGCGAACCCGAACTGCACTCACCAAACATGTCGAGGGAGCGACACGTCAAACATTCTTGTTTCAGGGCCAAGAGAAGGAAATTGATCCAGTCATCTCCAGAGACGACGATTGAGAACAGTAACCCTGTTCTCTCCTGCAGAGTCTGTGGAGATCTGCACAGAACAACGGGTATGTTGATGAAACACGCCTGGAGTCACGCGATGGGTTCCGGATGTCTGTGCGGGGTGTGCGGGGAACATTTGGAATCTGCGGAGGTGTTGAGGGGTCATCTTAAAAATCACCAAAAAACTCACGACTGTCCTCTTTGCGGAAAGTCTTACCTCAGCATAGAGGGTATCAATGGGCACCTCGCTTCCCACACGGGACAGAGACCGTACAAATGTGATGTCTGCCCTAAAACGTTTGCTCTGAAATCGACACTGAGAAATCACAAGAAGTTGCACGTTGTGGACAAACCACACAAATGTGATTTTTGCCATAAAGCGTTTGCTTTTAAGGAGCAGGTCAATGCGCACCGCAGGATCCACACTCGCGGGAATCAGTTCCGCTGCGATGTGTGCGGTAAATCTCTCTGCAACCTTCGGTCTTTATCTCAGCACAGGTTGGCCCACACGGGGGAAAAGCGTCACAGCTGTGAGGTTTGCGGGAAGCGCTTCATGCATCTGCGAACGCTGAAACTGCACGCGAAGCTTCACACAGATGAAGACAGAATACACGTCTGCGACGTTTGCTGTGAAATGTTCCATACGAGCAATGAGTTAAAGGCTCACATGAGAACGCACGGCGAGGAGAGGCCCGACCCGGCGGGAGAAAACTCGGTTGAATTCACGGCTTAAAGAACGCATGTTGTCCCGCTGGATTTTGACAAAACTTCGAAGGATGATGCATCCTCGCACTGTGTTCAGCGTGTAAACAATAACACTGATAGGCTTGATGTGGGCATTTAATTAAAAGTCTAAATTTCTAACATTGAAAGGCCATAACTCCTACGCACTTAAGTCCTCTTTATACAAATCTTGCTATCTAGTGATTGGCCCAACGGATGCCTGCATCATTTGTGGGGCACGACACAGTTCCCCCTCCTTAAATACAACATGCTCCAGATTATTTATGATTACTTACACTGCTAATACAAAGGTGCTGTTTTGCTGATAAATTATTTAGAACAGAGAACTTGATTTGAAGAACAGAGTGCTTGATTTGAAGAATGGTACTGCACTTTTCTGAGTTTTTAACACATGAAGAGACATAAGATGGGAGAAACTTCAGCATGGCCATGAGGGCAGCATGATATCGGACCAACATCATCATTTGGCTGAATACTGAGAAAACTCATTGGTTGGATTTATGCCCTAAAGGACACATTTGTTTGTAGTTTATGTTCCTTCTCTTCTAAAGAACTGTCACTGGTTGTTTGGTGGGGAAAAGCTCTCAAGCAAACTTAACACATAACGTTTACATCTAAACAACTTTAAGTGTTAAGTGTCTTAAAGTTTGGCCAAGCTTCAGATCCATTCTCCGTCAATGCCTCAGTACCACAAGGCTCAGTCTTTGGCCCACTTCTGTTTTCCATCTTTGTTGATAACCTGGTTGATCTGTTAGAATTAATTGTCCCTCTATGCTGATGACTCAAGTCTATTTGTGAACTAATTTATTCGTATAATGGGGGGATTGAGTTCTGAAAGCCAGAAATGTCAGTTGTCAATGAGTCATTGGTATTGACAACAACTCTATCAATCATCACGCTCATCATTTTGGGCTATGGGCCAGAGATGTTTTTTATTTACTGCCCCATTTAAACAATTGCATCATTTGTTTAAATTTTGTGTTGTTTCATCTGACTTCAGATTCAGACAGGGTTCATTCATGAACTGAACTGAGAATGCATGGTAAATTCCAATTGAATTCTTGCAGTTGGAATTGCAATGTGAATGTCACCCAGCTCTAAGAAAACAATGTGAATTGAATTGGAATGACAGGAAACATAATTGAATTCCTTTAATTTCCATGAAATTCCACTTCTAAGAGAGTTTGTCTTGATTTGCTAAACAGTGTAAATAAAACATTATTAATCAAACAAAAGTTCAACAAATCAAATACATTCAGTCATAAAGTATGGATTACGATTACATGTTCTGCATCAAATACCACCTGAAAGGTTCCTTTAACATTTTGTGATATTCAGTATTGATAATATATAACACTGTGTAATCTGAATTTCACAGAATTCCTGAAATGCCAAATCTGTTTCCTGTAGGTTTTTTCAAATTCTAATTCCTCAGTTGAATTGAAATTTATGATTTCATTCATTAATTAACCCACCCCTGGATTCAGATTCTTTTTTTTCCTGTTCTATCATTTTTAAAAAGAAACAGCGATACCTGGACTTGTACTGGTACCCAAGTCAAACACTACAGTCTGTGACAAAACTTTTATTTAGAGCTGCTGCTTCAAAACACACAAAGAATCACTTCCATTTTGATTCTTTTTCCTGAATATCATGGCTGTGCATTGCTGCAGATTGTTTTACAAGACTGAAGCCTTGTTTTTGTTGTTTTTTCCTCAATAAAACATTCAGTTGTTGGGAAGATAGAGTGTGTGTGAGTTTTGTGGGTTGCAAACAATTTTGGTGACAATCAAGAAATAAAGGTCAACAATGAACAACAATGAAAAATAATAATTTCATTCCAAACCACTATGTGTCCAGTTGGAAGAAATATTGCTCCCTGAAAGTCTTTAGTAAATATTTCCAAAACACAGATATTATCAAAAACTGTTTTGTAAGCAGAGGTCTTAAGATGATTCCTGACTTCACTTAAACAATAGTCAATCACAATCAATAAACATAAAATGAATCTAAAGCTGAAAAATTTGTTTTTGTGAGAGGGTCATCTGTCTCTCCTGTCTCACTTTGTGGCAGGAAGTTCCCACACTGCGACATATTTTATTAAAATTAGCAAAATGATGTTCCAGTGCAGTAAGGGAATTTGACTGAAAATATTCTGAAGTGACATTGAGTCTAGATACAAAATTTAGTTAGTTGCAATTAGGGACGGCATGATATATCGAAATTCATTATATCACAATACAAAAATGTGACAATACGTATCTTGGGTGAGAAAAATGAATGGTGATATCGGCCCCCTTTTATTCTGTAACTAGAATGGCACTCGGAGAGCGCAGACCTCCGCCAAGGTTTGTGCTATTTTTGCTTGTTCGTGAGTCGGATCCGGATCTGCTCCAAAATTTAATGGGTTCTTCCTTGGCCCATGCTACATCCTTCCACAAAGTTTCATGAAAATCGGTCCAGTAGTTTTTCTGTAATCCTGCTGACAGACAAACAGACAAACAGGCAAACAAACAAACAAACGGCACCGAAAACATAACCTCCTTGGCGGAGGTAATAATCA
Organism: Centroberyx affinis; assembly: GCF_046629955.1. Classification (NCBI taxonomy): domain Eukaryota; kingdom Metazoa; phylum Chordata; class Actinopteri; order Beryciformes; family Berycidae; genus Centroberyx; species Centroberyx affinis. The sequence continues at coordinate 36,578 of NW_027282174.1, read as the reverse complement.
CAAATGAGATGGCACTATCACAGTGTCACAAGCTCTCCATCCAAATTATATTGTTGTCACTTTGTAATGACATTTTTGGCTGGACCGCAACAGCGGGGCCAGCCCTACAAACGCGAATGTCTGTCACTGACTGACTGACTGACTGACTGACTGAGTGACTGAGTGATCAAGTTACACCATTGGTCGGCCGTGGCACGTGGCACATCATAGCGTCACAGAGCCAGAAATTTAAGTTTCGTTTTCTCCGCCGTCTAGTTTCTCCGCTGAGATCAGGAGCCCGTTTCTCCCACACAGTAAGCAGGCTGACCAATATCATGCATGCAAGCTGAAGCTAAAGTAGAATCTATACAATTATATCATATCACCGTTTATGTCGATGCATATGCGCGAGCTCAGTCCACCTGAAATCCTCTGTTCTGTCGGGGGAGAGAGACACACAAACAAGCATGGAGGTTTCATCACGCCGAGGGCTTATTGCCGACCTTCCCGAAGTTTCCCGGGGCCACGGTTCCGGCCGGTGCCGCTAGCTGGGCACCGATTTGTTCCCGATGATCCGGCCGAGATTTCGGCGATGATCCGGCGAACAGCGTTTTCGGCACCGACGGGTAACAGAGCGCCTGGCGCTTGGATCGGCCGGATCGATGCGGGCCGTGGGCGCGGTGGAGACGACAGCGGTGGAGAGAGAGACGGGACGCGCTGGAACGATCAGTATGGATGTATGGACTATTATTCTGTATTAGCAGTCTACAGCGGAGTTAGTTACACCATTGGTCGGCCGCGGCACGTGGCACACTCATACACGGTCCAGCCATATACTAGGTTGTGACCTAGTCTTGTTTAATTGTTGTTTACATTCTAGCAGCTAATGGCGTCGCTAGAAAGATTTGAGTCTCAGAAATAAACAGAATTCTGCACAGTCAGACTTTGTTGTCAATGAACTTTATTGATCACATCGTATCCTGGTTGTATTGAATCGTGAACCATAGATCCTGTATCGAATTGTAGCATCCATCACTAGTTGCAATGTCATTTCTTGCAGTGTGCTGTCCGATACCCGACTTGAGCATGCTGATTGACAGCTGTAGCACCAATAATATTGCAGTGCTTAAGTGGGACATTTAGTGCTGCTACATGATTGGCTGCAGATGGGCGGTATCTTATAATTCAGACGGACATGCAACAACACAACAGGCATTTCTCATGTGGTTGTTCAATTTTTATTTTCTTGTATTTCTACACCAAGTCCCATTATTTTTATTTCCTGGAAAAAGGAAAAAAATATTCCAACATTTTGAGCTCTCTGGTTGGTTTTTAAATACTGAGCAGTAAACATCAGGTAACAAAACATTTTGGAATTAAACTCTTCAATTGAAAGTAACAATGAAATGAAAATTGACTTTTTCACCTTGTTTGCACAGTTCCTAATATACATAATATACACCTATTTAACAATAAATGCCCAAAAATGTACAAATGTTTAATTTTCCTATATCTTTATATCAAAATCCCATTACTTTTCCTTCCTGGAAAACAGTGTGTCTTTAATGATGACATCACACTGCACCAGGAGGCTTAAATAATAAGTTACTGCCTTTCTCTCCCTGACTGATCTCCCATTGGTTTACACTTTTGAATGATCGCTCCCTGCGTTATGTCCCACCCCCAACATCCTGTTTCAACAGGAAATACATCACATTAAGGAAGCAGTTTATTCTTGAATGAGCATATTGTTGACTAATCATTTTACTGCTTCAACTCTCCTCCTCCTTCCTGCTCTCCTCTCTCTCTATTTTCACTGGCGTGCTCGACTTCCTGGGTTTCTTCTTCGGCGCAGGGTCACCTGACCCTCGCCGGCTCGGCTGATTGGCCGGCGGGCTGACGCGGGCCCCTCCTCCTCCTCCCCCTGCGACGCTGTAACCAGAAGTGTCGGCGGTGTCGCAGGGGGAGAGGGAGGGAGACGAGCCTGGGGAGGAGGCGCTGTGTCCGGGGAGGAGGAGGGGCGGAGCCTGGGGGGGTGGAGCCTGGGGGGGCGGGCCACAGCTGTGGGCGGAGTCACGGAGTTCGGGGTGTGTGTCGCGTCGGCAGCCACGTTGGGCGTGTGTGCACCAGCTCACCCCGTTTCTCAGGGTGTGTGTGTGTCGTTGGGCGTGTGGGCTGTGTTCTCCTCTGCTGGTGCCTGTGTGCGGCCGCAGGTTGTTGTGTGTGTTTCCGTGAGTGTGCGTGTCTCTGTCGGTGCCTGTGTGTGTGTCAGGGTGTGTGTTTCGGTGTGTGTGTGTGTTGGTGGCGGTGTGCAGGCGCGGGTTGGGGTTGGCGCTGTGGCGGTTGCGGCTGCGCAGCGAGCTGAACACCATGCTGCAGCCGGACACCGTGCAGCGGTGCTTGATCTTCAGGTGAACGGCGTTGTAGTGGATCTTCAGTGTTCCTGCAGGAGACACAGGAGGGTTTTTTTGTCTGAAAGCTACAATTCACGATTTCCGCTCGATTTGCACCAGTGTCGCCCTCTGGTGGCAGTGGGAGAGGAATTACAAAAATACATGCTGCAGAATGTAAACAGTATGGTAACACGAACTAGTATGGTAATGACATCAAAAGTTCACTTTCTAGGAGAGACGAGGGGGTTGGGAAAGGGGAGGGCGGTTTTATATTTTGTATATTATATGATGATCTTGTATTATGTATACCAGAACCTTTTGAAAATTCAATAAAGAGATGTTTAAAAAAAAAAGTTCACTTTCCAGTGTAGTAAGGCTGTAGCTTGCTATTCGTCACTCATTAACGCTTTTCTAGTTTTTAGCGCTCTCCATTTGACGAATGCTGAGCCAATATTGATCCAGTATCAGAACGATCAGGCGCAAGTTTCTTTTCCGTGTGCCGTTATTCTTAGTTATTGGTGGAGGATCAGTAGATTTAGAGTCTGACATCATCAGCACTAATGTTTTCTTTTTAGACGATTAGTTGCCAATTTCATTTTTTTTTTACTGTAGCCTATTGTTATTATTTTACTGCAGACTTGATAAAAAATAAGGCATCCCATACAAAAATGTGATGTCATGCTCTTTGAACCACCACCTGACCATTACATACCACAGTATTTGTTTCACATGTGAAAACTTGATTTCACATGCAAAGAGACAATTCATGGCAAATGGGAAATGTGAAATTTGTACAAAAACCCGCATGTGCTTTGAATTCACATGTGACTTTTAACTTCTAACTTAGAATAGTTGCTTAAAAATGACGTGTTATTGCTCTCTAAAAACAGAAATCAGCAGATTCCCACCTTTGTCGTAGAAGCTTTTCCCGCAAACGCCGCAGCAGACTCTCCCCTTCCGACCTGAGGGGGAGGGGAGGGAGCAGAGGGAGGAGGGGAGAGGGAGGAGGGAGGAAGAGGAGGAGGAGGAGGAGGAGGAGGGGAGAGGAAGGAGGGAGGAAGAGGAGGGGGGAGGAGGGAGGGAAGAAGGGGAGGAGGAAATAGGATAGAAGGAGGAAGAGGAGGAGGAAGAGGGGAGAGGGTGGAGGGAGGAAGAGGAGGGAGGAGGATAGAGAGAGGAGGAGGAAGAGGAGGAGAGTGGATGAAGGGAGGAAGGGAAAGAGGAAGAGGAGGCTTGTACGTTTTGGGAAGCCTTTGGAGGAGAGGAGGAGAAGGAGGGAGGAAGGGAGGAGGAAGAGTGGAGGAGGGAGGAGTGAAGGGAGGAAGGGAGGAGAGACGCAGAGCGGGAGGAGGCGGCCTCTTCTTTGGCCCCGCCCCTCTCCAGGCCGAGGTGCCGGTTTTCGTGGATATGCTGGTGTTGCTGGTGGTGGTGGTTCTGTTGCCATAGCGACCGGCCCGGGCTCGGCGCATCAGGGTCAGGTTTGATTTTAACGTCCGGATCGCCGTTCGCCGGCTTCGAAACCCGACCGCTCTCTCTCTCTCCTCTTCCTGCTTCCTGTCTATGTCGCTCGCCCAGTCTGGTCCCGCTGGGCTTCTGTAGCTGCTGCATTAGCTTAGCGGGAGGGGCGAGGTCCTAGGAGCAGAAAAACAAGGAGGGGTCAGGCTACTAGGAGGAGAAAACAAGGAGGAGTCAGACTGCTAGGAGGAGAAAACCAAGGAGGAGTCAGACTGCTAGGAGGAGAAAACAAGGAGAGGTCAGACTGCTAGGAGGAGAAAACCAAGGAGGAGTCAGACTGCTAGGAGGAGAAAACAAGGAGGAGTCAGGTAGCTAGGAGGAGAAAACAAGGAGGAGTCAGACTGCTAGGAGGAGAAAACAAGGAGGAGTCAGACTACTAGGAGAAAACAATAAGGAGGGGTCAGACTGCTATAGGAGGGGTCAAATGGGTTAGTTTTCAAAACCTTCATTTAATTACCTTAGTGGGAGGGGCCAAATCCAGCAAATGGAAGGCGGAGCTTGGGAAGTGGAAGGGGAGGAGCAAAGAAAGTCCGCCGGGGAAATTTTCAAAATGGTGGACGCCGCCGTTGTTGTCAGGTGACCTGTTCTTCTCAAAATGGCAGCTGCTGGTTGCTGACCGCGACTCTCCTCTTGCGTTCCTTAATGTTCCCGGAGTTCCGAGCGTCCCGGCGTTCCTCTCGATGAACGCCCTGATGTTGGACCGGCAGCTCTTAGGGGCGGGGTTTAGCCTCGGGTCAGCGGGGGACGCAGAGAGGTGATTGGCCGTCGCCAGGCGCTGCAGGGTCATCAGCTCGACGATGGGGCGCGTCTCGCCGAAACGAAGGAACTGCTTGAGGACGAGCAGCTCTTCCTCTGGAGAGACCATCAACCAGCGGTCCAACACCCGTCCACCAGGGTACTGAAGGGAGGGAGAGAGAGGGGGGGGGGGGGAGAGAGAGAGAGGGACAGAGGGACAGACAGACAGAGAGAGAGAGACAGAGAGAGAGGGAGGGACAGAGAGAGAGAGAGAGGGGGAGAGAGAGAGGGAGAGAGACAGAGAGAGGGGGGAGACAGAGAGAGAGAGACAGAGAGAGACAGAGAGAGAGAGAGACAGACAGAGAGAGAGAGGGAGAGACAGAGAGGGGGAAAGAGAGAGAGAGGAAGAGAGAGACAGGTAGAGAGAGACAGAGAGAGAGAGGGAGGGAGAGAGACAGAGAGAGAGAGAGAGACAGACGGGGGCAGAGAGAGGGAGAGAGAGAGGGGGGGAGAGAGACAGAGAGAGAAAGAGAGAGAGAGAGAGAGAGGGACAGAGGGAGAGAGAGAGACACAGACAGAGGAAGAGAGAGGGAGAGAGAGAGGGGGAGAGAAAGAGAGAGGGGGGACAGAGAGAGAGATCAGCCTTATATATTGGTTTCAGTTATAATTCTACACAATCAGTATCAATAAATAAAATACACTTGAGCATCCTATTGTGCATAATTGCTTATTTTTTATTATAATTATTATAAACTCATGTGACATCACTTAAGACTAACTGTGTGTGTGTGTGTGTGTTGTGTGTGTGTGTGTGTGTGTGTGTGTGTGTGTTCACCTGCAGCATGTATCCTCTGACGTAGTCGCCCAGACTCCAGCCCAGAGTGTGGATTATATGGCCGACCTGGAGAGGACAGACAGTAATCTGTTACACATTCCAAAGTAATCTATTACTCCACCACACAACTGCAGAGGCTCCTTTCAAAATGTTTTCCGGTTCCGGTTTGTTTGGAATCAACAGAAGAAGAAGAACTGGGTAGTTAGCATGAGCAGCAATAGCAACCATGACTAGAAGAAGAAGAGAGAAACTCAAACTACATCAATAGAAAATGTGACCAAGTCAATTTTGCTTGAGTCCCAAGTCAGTCTCAAGTCTTGAGGCACAAGTCTCAAGTCTAAATGTAGATTACCAAGTCAAGTCCAAGTCAAGTCCATGTCATTAATGTCAAGTCTCAAGTCTAAATGTAGAACAGCAAGTCAAGTCAGAACAAATCAAGAGTCCAGTATCAATTTAATATCTTAAAGAAAACTAAATATCTAGGACTTTTCAATGCAATATGGTTTTAATAGAATAAAAACTTGGTAAGAGCATCATGAGTTTGATTTCTAGAATCAGTTTCAACTTCAATAAATTCAATCATTCCATACAAATTCAGAAAACAGAATTTAAATTCAGTCGTCTGCTGGAACAAATCTCATCACTTCAATCTAACACAAGATCTCAAGTCAAGACTTTAGAAACCTTTTCAAGTCATCAAAGTACAAGTCAAAGTCAAGTCCCAAGTCACCAGAACCCAAGTCACAAGTCACCAGAACCCAAGTCTCAAGTCACCAGAACCTGTCAAGTCAAGTCTCAAGTCACCAGAACCCAAGTCACAAGTCACCAGAACCCAAGTCTCGAGTCACCAGAACCCAAGTCACAAGTCACCAGAACCCAAGTCTCGAGTCACCAGAACCCAAGTCTCGAGTCACCAGAACCCAAGTCAAGTCAAGTCTCAAATCACCAGAACCCAAGTCAAGTCAAGTCATGCATCAAGTCAAGTCTCAAGCAATTAAACTGTGACTCGAATCCAAGTCATGTGATTTGAGTCCAAGTCATGTGACTCGAGTCCCCACCTCTGGGTCTAGTGTATACAGACCTGTTCTGGACTCAGGACGCTGTAGAGTCGGTCCAGCAGGATCTTCAGTCGGACAGGAACGGCCTGAGCTCCGTACAGGACCAGGGAGCTCAGGTCGAACACCAGCCCAGGAAGAGCCACCTCCACTGGGCCGCAGGCGGAGGGAGGCGGGGCCTGGAGCTGGAGCTTCTCCAAGGCTGGAGAGAGAGAGAGAGGAATATAATGAATATAATATTAAAGAGCAGTGTAACCGTAACTATGGAAGCCCATTGAGGACATGTATTCATACATTTTATTCACGCTTTTTTCCCATGATAACAAGTTTGTTTCTTTGTTTTCTCAAGATATATAAGTTATTTATGTCATTATCTCCAGATGACACATTTTGTTGTCCTGAGACAATGAGAAAATTATCTTGAGATCTTGAGCCCCTTGCCAAAAGTGCATGGTTCCAAAAATACAAATTGTTCGATTTTTTCTCACAAATTTTGGATTTTTTTTATCTCGCAAATTTCTGACTTTAATTTCAGAAATTTTTCATCAGAGTTTCATCAGAGTTTTTCATCGAAATATTACCCCTCTCTCTCTGGCTGCAGTAAAAAAAAAAAAAAAAAATCACCCACAATGGCTCTAAAATGACGTCATAGCATGAGCTTCTGACTGTGGAAATACATCACTGGTTTAGACTTGATGGGCGATAATGGAGATTAAAAAAAAAAAAAAAAGCTAAAACTACACCGGTGTTCTCCTGTAAAGTGACAGGAAACACAGAGAGGACAGAGGTCAAAGGTCGTGAGATTTGAGCCCACGAGACAAACAGGACAAGCCGTGAGCCTGCCTGTCTGTCAGAGGAACAGATGTGTGTTCACAACCAGACAGGTGTGCAGTGTGTGTGTGTGTGTGTGTGTGTGCGCAGACTCTCTCCAGATGCTCTCGGTGATGTGATGACAGCGACTCCTGACACCGTGTCACCGCCGCGACTCGACACATCTGCACTGTGTGTGTGTGTGTGTGTCAGTGTGTGTGTGTGTGTGTGTGTGTGTGTGTGATGGGTGAAGTCCAACATGCTGTCGGTGTCAAACTGCAGAGCTTCAATCCAACATGAAAAAGTTTTTTGCTGTTGATTCCTAATGGACTTCCGTAATGCTGTGTGTGTGTGTGTGTGTGTGTGTGTGTGTGTGTGTGTGTGTGTGTCTCACCGTGCGCCACCCAGCCGTGTCCGCAGCGATCACATGACCTGAGCTGGATACTTCCTGGTTTGAAACACACACAGCCGCATCCTGATACTGTGCACCTGATGGACTGAGAGAGAGAGACAGAGGGGGGGGGGGGGGGGGGGAGAGACAGAGAGAGAGAGAGAGAGGGGGGGGGGACAGAGAGAGAGTGAAAGAGAGAGATAGACAGAGCGAGAGAGAAAGAGAGAGAGACAGAGAGAGAGAGAGAGAGAGAGAGAGATAGACAGAGTGAGAGAAAGAGAGAGACAGTGAGAGAGAGACAGAGAGAGATAGACAGAGCGAGCGAGAAAGAGAGAGACAGAGTGAGAGAGAAAGAGACACAGAGACAGAGCGAAGAGAGACAGAAAGATAGAGAGAGAGACAGAGAGAGAGAGAGAGATGGAGAGAGAGAGAGACAGATAGACAGAGTGAGAGAGAGACAGAGCGAGAGAGAGAGAGAGATGGAGACAGAGAGAGAGATAGAGCGAGAGAGAGAGAGAGAGAGTAAATATTCTGAACCAAACTGTCTACATATTAGGAGTTTCTCCCAGTGAAGAAGAGAGCAGCAGTTTAAATGTGTTTAGTTTCTGTTTGATGATCCAGACTGCAGCTGTGGTTTGTCTGTTGGCCTGACTGGGTTGATTGACAGGAGGCGGGGCCTAACGGAACCACAGAGAACAATCGCTATTGGTTGAAACTTTTATTATGGAGAGGAAAAAGTGGAAAAATCTGAAATCACCTCCTGGTATCTTTCCTCTTCAGGAAGAAAGAGAATGTAGTAATGATGTGTTTGTGTGTACGTAACACACACACACACACACACATACACACACACACACGCACACACACACACACACACACACACACTCTACCTCCTCGGGGTCTGGAGTCATCCTCATCTTCATGGTGAAAGCCGGACTGACAGCTGGGTCCTGCAGTCAGAACAGGAAGGAGAACATCAGCTCAGCCTCCTGCTGATTGGTCAAATAAAACTTTATCTGACCAATCAAAAGGTGGTAGAGTTTTACCGCCTCCTGATTGGTCAGACCGTTTAGCCTTTATATGAATGTTTATGATTTCGCTTTAAAGTGATAATGTGTGAGATTCTTGTTGTTGCTGATTTTGGCGACTCTGTCCTGGCTTTGCTGTTCTGAACTACATTTCCCAGAGTGCACCTCAGCAGCAGGCTGGTCATATTAATATAATTATACAACATGTTATACAGCTGAAGCCGTACCTGTTTAGATTTGCATTTTCTGACAACTGTTATTTGACTTCTGTTATTACTGTCATTTCTTTACTCAAAGTCTCTCACACTATTTTATTTATTTTTTTTCTGTATTTTGTTATGATATTATAATATATTTTATTATCTGTATTCTGTGCATTTGCAACTGCATTTTATTTTATTTTCATTTCATTAATTTCATTGTGAAGTGTATTGCATTCAATTTAAAAATAAATTGATTGATTGATAATTTGATTGATCATTTTTATTTCGAACATGTAAAAAAAAAAACCCAAAAAAACATAAAAACAAAACAAGAATAACAATAAGATGAAATAAACAAAAAAACCTATACAACAAACCCAATAAACAAATTCTCATAAACAACACAAATTCAATTTAAGTAAAGCTTCTTTGATTGATGTTTGTAATCATAATTTGTATATTTTCTTTTATTTTTAGATGATATTGTTGGCTGTTGCTCTGTGGTTTATCTGCTCAAAGATTGATAATTTTGTTTTTTAAATTTATACTTTTAATTATTTATCTGATGATGAGACTGGAAACTGGACGATCACATGAAAACATGAAATATGTACAATAAGTCTGTTAAAGCAGTGAACATTCAGCAGATAATTCATAATAATAGTTGTGTGGAAATGAAGAAATAACGTATTCATCCACTCATTCATCAATACTATACTAATACCTATTAATACCTATTTTATTAACACATTCATTAAATTGTTCACTCAGTAAAAAGTTTAACATGTTGATTTGAATTCATTTTAGACAGATTAAGCTCATTTTTTATTTTATTTTTTAACAATTAAGTACATTTTAATATCTGTGTTTTTAGGATGGATCATAGTTTGATATCAGTACCCAGATGACATATTGATTATTGCTAATAGATATCACTTAACGATTATTGGGAGAAGATTAACTTTACTGATCCTGGACAGAAGAACAGAGGAGGAATAAAATCAAAATACAATCATTTATAAATCATAAGCTAATTCAATTGGAATTCAGTTGAATTAATCAATTTCTAAAATTTAAAATAAACTAAAGATAGAATTGATAGAATGATAGAATTATAGATTTATAGATTATAGGTGAAGAATATCACCAATCAGAATGTGTTACTGACTTTTCATGATTAAAATTATTAAAGTGTGTTTTATTAATATTAATATTAATAATATACTGACCTGTCTGTCTGTTGCTCAATTCACCGGTAATGAAAAAAACAACTTCTCTTCTTCTTCTTTTCTTCTTTGTTGTTATCTCTTTTTATTCTCTACATCTCTTCTCATTTCATCTCATGTTCTTTCACTTTCTTCTTTTCTTGCTGTTTCTTTCTCCCTTCTTTCTTTCTTTCTTTTTATTTTTTATTCAGTCCTTTTCTTTCATCACACTTTCACATGCTATTTTTTTCTTTTTCTTTCTTGCTCTTATCCTGCTTTCTTTTTTTTGTCTTTTTTCAGTCGCTACATCTTCCTTACTCCTTCCTTTGATTCTTTCCTTCTTTTTCTTTCTCTCTTTCTTTCTTTCTTCAGAGTGTACGTTTGTTTTTTCTTTCTCGCTCTATTTTCTTCCGTCCGTCCCTTCTTTTCTTCCTTAATTTTTCTTTCTTCCTTTCTTCAGGAAGTCATTCGCTCCTCTTGATGCTCTCCAACTCTTTATTGTAAAACTCCTTTCCTCTCTCCATAACCTTATATATAGTGATTATCTCTCTCTCTCTCTCAGTCTCTCTCTCTCTCTGTCTCTGTCTCTCCATCCCTTGGCTCCTCCCACTAATTGCGCTGCATGCATGTAATTGGATGAGGATTAATGTGAATGATGCTTGACTGGGAGGATGAATATGTGTGTGTGTGTCATTAGTGTGTGTGTGTGTGTTTCTCTCCTCTGCCATCTTCTTTCTCTCTTTCCTTTGTCTTCAGTCTGTTTGTCTGTTAGTTTGTTTGAGAGATGATGTGTGTGTGTGTATGTGTGTGTCTGTGTGTGAAGTGTGTGAAAGTGTGTGTTCATGCATTTATGTGTATGCGCTGATGTGTGTGTGTGTGGTGTGTGTGTGTGTGTGGAAGAGAGAGAGAGAGAGAAAGAGAGGGAAAAGGTTTTAGAGTGTTTGGTACATGTGTGTGTTTGCAAGTGTGTTTCTGAGTGTGTGTGTGTGTGTGTGTGTGTGTGTGCAAGTGTGCTTCTGAGTGTGTGTGTGTGTGTGTGTGTGTGTGTGTGTGTGTTTGCATTTTCACCAAGTTTAAAAACCATTTCTTGTGCTTCAGTCCCATCATGCCACTGAAGTCGCCTGTGAACTCATGTTGTCGTACTTTACACTCTGGTCATGTGACTCTCTCATCTTCCAATCAGCCTCAGCTCCTGGATCAGAAACATTACAGGCAGCCGACAGTGAGGTCAGAGGTCAGAGGTCACAGCCGCCTGAGAGGAGAGAAGGAAAGGTAGAAGGAAGAAACTGTCAAACAACACACACTCATATGTGGAGATGCTGCTGTGCGCACACACACACACACACACACACACATACATGCTACACACCTGTGATGATCATCAGAATAAAAATAAAAATAAATTGAAAATCTTCATGTTTCTCAACCC